>NC_088305.1:5453478-5569292 GCF_032854445.1 Liolophura sinensis | reverse complement strand
TTTATTTGAAATCTGGACTGTAAAAACAATTTTCAGCGATGAGAAAGTTTTGAAAAAATGGCGATTTATCATAAAATTGTCAAAATGGAACATAATATTAAGTTGGATTTTCAGATTTACTTTTATTCCATTTTTGGTTCTGTTATTGTCAGCTTACCTGTAAAGCACAAAATATAACTGATGTTGTTGTATTAGTTTTTCTAGCCTTGAACTGAGCTCTTGTCATTAATTGTCAACATCTCACGCCAGAAGTTAACAGGACTAAAACTCATTTCCCTGTTAGAGGCATTCTCTTGCTCGTGTACATATGTGCAAGCCTGTCAGTCTATTAGGCTAATATAAAACTTGATGTGGACTTTTTAATATTTAGCAAGTGGTTTTTGAAAGCTTTTCGTATGGATTTCATATTTGCGTGACTTAAAATGCAATCTTTAGATAAATGGAAAACATGGAAATTTTTATAAATGGTATTTACACAGAATAGATTTTTAATTGCTGTATTCTACATGATGGTGATTATTAACAAATTAAGTCTAAGTAATATATCTACATTCTGTGATCTGTTATATTTTGAAAGTGGGAGAGTGCGTAGAAACAAGTTCGTGGAACACAGTATGGCCATAAGTGTCTTCAGGAGATAATATTAGGACTTTCAAGCTGTATCTCGGTATAGCAAATTGGACTTGACTTGGCTTTTGCAACATTTTCCAGCCTTAAAGCATATTGCCATTCATAACTTTATGTCATATATTTACACAGGTATGTAACATTTTCATGGGGTTTCAATAAGCTGTGAGATGGGTTCATTGTTTGCATCTCTCTTTTCATTGTTTGCATCTCTCCTTTCTTTGTTTGCATCTATCTTTTCATTGCTCTCATCATTAGTTTTTGTGTGATACAGTTTATCCATATTACGGGAATGTTATTTTATTGAACAGATATGTTTTTGGAATGTAAGGAAGCAAAATGGAGAAGTCATGTCCATTTGTTTTTATGCAGGTACTGCTGATATTGCAGATGTTCACACATGTTATATTGTCTGTGTAAACTGAGATGACAGGTGTGGTGGGGTTGAGCAGGTAATGATGACAGGTGTGGTGAGGTTGTGCAAGTAATGATGGCCGGTGTGGTGAGGAGGTTGAGCAGGTAATGATGGCAGGTGTGATGAGGAGGTTGAGCAGGTAATGATGCCAGGTGTGGTGAGGTTGAGCAGGTAATGATGACAGGTGTGGTGAGGTTGTGCAGGTAATGATGGCCGGTGTGGCGAGGAGGTTGAGCAGGTAATGATGGCCGGTGTGGTGAGGAGGTTGAGCAGGTAATGATGCTAGGTGTGGTGAGGTTGAGCAGGCAATGATGCCAGGTGTGGTGAGGTTGAGCAGGTAATGATGCCAGGTGTGGTGAGGTTGAGCAGGTAATGATGACAGGTGTGGTGAGGTTGAGCAGGTAATGATGCCAGGTGTGGTGAGGTTGAGCAGGTAATGATGCCAGGTGTGGTGAGGTTGAGCAGGTAATGATGCCAGGTGTGGTGAGGTTGAGCAGGTAATGATGCCAGGTGTGGTGAGGTTGAGCAGGTAATGATGACAGGTGTGGTGAGGGGATTATGGTGGTATTGTAAATTTCTCAGTCGGTTTCCAGTGATTTTTGTTTGTATATAAGTACCTCTGATTTGAGGATAGAGTATAGATATACATGTGGATATAGAAAACAAATATTTTTGGCAAATTGTTTAAAAGTTCCACATCAAAGGAATTGGACATGTTAAGATGTTTCGCTCAGCTGACGGATAATCAGGTTGTAATGGTTTTATGTTAGAATTAATCCTAAAGGCTGACACTTGCGGGATGTTTATAACTCATAGCATTTCTCACGAAGCTGTCAGGGTGGCTGTACATATACTTTCATACTTGTGTGATATTACTCAACCACCTCTCAGCAAAGTTGGTACAGGGCTGGTATAGGCGACGTAGTCGCTATAGCCTGATTAAAGGAAGATGTATATTACGTTGAATATTTTGTGTACATATAATGTTTACTGTGAGATGTAGGGTATACACATATACCTGTAGTTAAAAGTGAAATTCAAAACTTTCAGTATTCATATAGATATTCACAACAGGATTCTTTTGTTATTATGTAAGATTGCCGAAGTATTTTTTTCTCAAAATAATAAAGTACGTAGTTTTATTATAAATCTTTACAATTGTCCAATGGAAAATATCCATGGCTTCTTCTCTCTCGTGTTGTTTAGAACGTCGTGATCTCATTGTTGGTGCCCGTCATTCATGCTTAACTCCATGTGTTACAATTCTTTGTGAGGTCATCGACGGTCAGATGAATGAACCAGGGTCACTTTGACGTCACAACGTTTCAAAATTCAAACAAGCCATGGCGTTTTGATCAAATTTTAGATTCTTGACCGGTGTGGTTTATTTCTGTCCAAACATAAGTGCAAATTGCATGTACAACGGCAAAATGTAACAAAGTCATCAACAAGTATTTAATCAGATAACATTAGTTTTAGATTAAAAGCTTTTGCATTTCACCAATACCTGGTCAGACTGCCTCGGGATCATGAAGCCATCTTGGACTTTAGTCAAAATTTTTGATCACTTTCAAATTGTTATTTCTAAAATAACAAGGTCAAAATATCGCTTGACAACGAAAATTAAGGTATGTTAGTGCACAGCATATTTGAGCTAAAATAACGGAAAGGAACATGCCAAATTTAATGATTAAAATTTTAAGCCTAAGATGGCGTCATGATCTCGGGGCCAGGGGTTTTTTTCCACCCATATTATATATTCTTGAGTTTGGCGTAATACACCAATTTAATCAAATCAAATCCAATCATATTCTCGTCCATTTTAATAAAATTGAAGTATTCAATACACAGCATAGCACCATTGATAATCAAATAAGTTAATGTTTAGGATTGGTGCTTCTTATGTGGAATTTTGCTAGTTATTTCACGCAATATGATCAGATATAAGACAACACAAACACTCCTCTACATGCACCTGAAGCATGTTAAGTGCTATTGTTGACGTAGACTAACTTATCACAAGGAGGCTGAGCAGTCTCAAACTGGAAATGCATGTATTGTGCTTACAATATACTACATATCAGTTTTAAAAATACGTTTAGTTTAGCAGCACGGGTCTTTTTATTTATACCAAGATAAAATATACATGTATATTTGCAAAGTTAAATATCATATTTGTTGTTAAATTTTTAGAGTAATACTACTCTGTCCTTAGATTTACGTATTATGTTTTTATTCAGATCTGTGTGTAGGTATAAAAAATGAGAGTGGAGTCCAGAGGCCATAAATAATGTGAAATGTGGGAACAGAATGTATACAGTGTACTGTCATCAAGTGGATTTACTTTCCAAGCTTTTATGCTAACCATTTTTGTGCTAACGTAAGACATATATGGATCAAAACTGCAATTTATTTATTGAGCAACGTTTCGATATGGATAGTAATACCGTTAGCGAGCATACCAAGAACGGTATTATTGTCTATACCGAAAAGTCGCTCACTGAATAAATAACGCTTGTGGTTCATATATTTGTCATGTTACCCAACCCAGCTGTTAGATTTTTGGAGAAAAAAAACTCACCTTAGTTCTATATGTACTTAGACCGTTGAGTGTGTTGTATTTAATTTCGTAAGCTGAGGAGCATTTTTTTCAGCCCATGGACATAAGATCTGACAGACAGAAACAATAGAGGTATAGCTACGTACATATATCTTCACGTGTACACTTAAGGCACAACCGTATGTACCAGTGAAAAAGAGAATGTCTTAATCAGTAATAGTTTCATTTTACTTTGTTACCTAGTGTTTTAATGCTTGTGATTACAGTAAATGGCCAAAACATTTCGTGTATGGTTAAGTTGCATATTTTGTTCAAGCTTCTGAGAGGTCTACCTATCTGTGGTGTTTCAAAGTTTGTTTGGAATGTAGGATGCTATCCTGCTGGCAAAATTTCAGTTTCAGCACCAAAACTAACAGAATTATGACACTGATTTGCCTTTAAAAATGCAATTTTGGGGGCAAAATGTGTCTCAGAAAACATCTTTATAATGAACTCTCTTGTGAATCTCAAAACTGTTTGAAGAAACTGGTTTATCATGCATTCATGATTAACAAATCTTGGACTTAAACTGAACAGAGTGAATGTCAGGTTGGAAATTTTGAAGTCTGTGTAAATACTTAATGGTGGGGGAAAAAACGAAGTCAGATAAAGAACGCGAAAAATTAGCTGTAAATGTGGTGTTTATTATTTATTTCGATTTTTCTTTAAAGAGGAAAGACACTTGAAATTAATTTGTGATGTATATCTTGGTATACATATTGTCTTGTTACATATTGGCGTAATAATGTTATAGAATGTGGAGGTAACACGTATTTAATAAATATATCTGCACAAATTTTTCATCCGTGATTTTGATCATATTTATATTTTAAATACATTCATAATCTTTGTCATAATTTGGATTAAATGAACTATTATACAAAGACGATATATACCAGGAGGTGGTGGCAAATACCCACGATGCAAAATGTTTTCAAATAGCCTTTTCTCCTGGAAGAAAAAAAATCAAAAAACAATGAAATACCATATTTGCAAATATGTTTTCACGGTCTTTCATCTGATTTTGGCATCAGTTTTATGTTTTCTTCTGCTTTAACAAAGTCGCTGTGCAAAGAGGGAAATGTATTTACATGTTATATATATATATATATATATATGTATATGTGTGTGTGTGTGTGTGAAATATCACTGTGTGCAATGCATTGCTTTCTCAGATGAGATGAACAGTAAAGTGTGCTTTGTACCGATATCCTGTGTGCAGGGTGTGTAAATGTACGTGTATATACTCGCAATATGTGATACACACATACATATGTTCTGACCACACAGCATTATGAGGAATTCTAGAATAGTGACGTGTTATTAATTACAATTAACATCACTGCATATTTATATAAATAAATCAGTAAATAAATGAATATAAAATTTGAAGCATAGTGATATGTTTCATGTAAGAATTGTCATTCAGTTAGACTTCTAATTAAACGACTGTGGTGTTTTGTTTAAATGTTTGTTTGAAGCCTCCGTGGCCTGGTAGTTAGCGTGCTAGCGTGATGCAATGACCCAGGGACCTCTCATCAATGCGGTCACTGTGAGTTCACGTCCAGCTTATGCCGGCTTACTTTCCGGTTGTACTTGGGAAGATCAACAAGCAACCTGCGGATAGTCCTGGATTTCTCTCGAGATCAGTCCAGTTGTTCTTCATCACAATGCTGTCCGCTCTTGTATACGTGAAATATTCTTGAGCACGGTCTAAAACATTAATCATACAAATAATAACATGTCAGTGTGTGAGTTGTCTAACATTTGGTTTCTTTTGAAGTTTTACCAGGGTTTGAAGCTGGTAAGCATTCAAAGGTATGGATTTTTTCTGGGCTAAGAACTATCTGTATGTCATCATAGCAAGTCAATATTCAAACAGTTTTATTTTATTCAATATGAATAAAAAATTTCATCCAATACAAACGCTTCAATGCTCAACCAGTGTGTTTAAACTGTTCAAGAAAGCGCCATTGTTTGCAGGCGTCGTCCGCATATTTCTGTCAGCAACCTGCGGATGGTCGTGGGTTTTCCCCGGGCACTGCCCGGTTTCCTCCAACCATAATGCTGGCGGCCATCACAGTAGTGAATTTTTCTGGAGTACGGCGTAAAACACCAATCAAGTAAGTAAATAAATAAATTGAAATGTTGAAATAATAATTTAGTAATCGTGAGGACTCAAATACGTTTAATGGTTACGATATTTTATTAACACAAGTAGAAAACTCAATACAATCAAAGGTTTTTTCCTAATGGGAATCTGTGGGATAGGTTTTTTGGAATCACCTTGTCAGTGTCTGTCCGAAGTGAAAATACGACGGGTTTTCACTGAACAAACGGACACCTGTGGAGTGGTCAGACATATTGGAATCTACAGAATCGGATCCTTAATGTACAAATCATGATGTGGCTATACGAATTTGACATCCTACATTCCTGGCGGTGTCCCTACTTGGACTTTTTGTTGAACTGACCAGACCAGGCCTTGAGGAACTCTTCATAGTTCAGTTTTTTGTCGTCGTCTGTGACTAGCGCTATAAGGAGATTGGACATATTCTCAGCTTTAGGATCCAGCTCGGCGTTCGTGATTGCATTCACGATCTCTTCTCGTGTCAGAGAACCGCTGCCGTCAGCGTCTATCAGCTTAAACTCTCGCCGCATCGCCATCTCCCTGAAAAAAGATTAGTGAAGGAATTCATAAAACTGGATAGGCTAATTATCAACATTCATGAAACGTATGCTTTCCATTTCCTCATTAGCAGTTTAGGATGTGTCATAAGATTTAAAAGAAGGAAAAGTTTAAAGTTTGTGCTTGAGAGAGTGGGTGACAACTAGTCTCTCTGAGTACCCAATGATCTATCCTGAAATGAAGTGTAACCCACAGTCAACCTTACCATTACGTCAACGGAGATAGTTGTCGAAACAACTGTCGCACTGGCAGTTCATCGTTCATCGATTTGACTGGCTTGAGATCAGCCAGTTGGGAACGGCTGCTGACTCGCTTGAGATCAGCTGATGACTTTCTTGAGATCAGCTGGTAGCTTACTGAAGATCAGCTGTTAACTTATTTGAGATCAGCTGATAACTTACTTTAGATCAGTTGGTGATTTACTGGAGATCAACTGGAGTCTTAATTGAGATCAGCTCGTGGGTTAGGGTTACATGAGATCAGCTGGTGACTTCTTTAAGAGCAGTTGTTGACTTACTTGAAATCGACTGGAGACTTAGCTGAGATCAGCTGGTGATTTAAGCTTACTTGAAATCAACTGGTAACTTACTTGAGATCAGCTGGTGACTTACTTGAGATCAGCTGGTAATTTACTTGAGATCAGCTGGTGAATCACTTGGGATAAGCTGATGATTTACTTCTGATAAGCTGATGATTTATTTCTAATAAGCTGGTGACTTTCTCGATATAAACTAGTAACTTACTTGAGATCAGTTTATGACTTACTTGAGATCAGCTGGAGACATAGACTTCATCAGTTTCAGGTATTCTTCTCGTGAGATCGCTTTGTCCGCATTTTCGTCCAACGTCGTAAATATCGTCTGTAACAATGGACGGTAATATTAAACTGTGTTTATTATTACTTTAAAAAAATACTTTGTATTAAATGATCAGCCAAGTCACGTGGATACTGGGTATTTTTCAGTTAATCATCCCTGAAAATTGCAACACGTGACTCGCCGTTTTAACGACAACAGACTCGATCATCACCATTCTCGTTACAGCGCATGCCTCACTCTCTACGTTCGCTTTATATCACTGCCACCACTAGCACATTTTGTACACAAATCTTGAATAACGCTGTGAGGAGTATGCCTGGGCTTATATTACAGACTAAACACTAATTTTGAATTTTGACATAAACGTCCATGAAATTATATATGTAAATAACAATTCCTAATATAATTGAGAGCTTTCTGGGTTTTTTTCAAAAGGATCCATCATATTGGAATGGAACTTGGTGCATAGCTTTGCCATAACAAGTTACAGAACAAGTTCGAGTTCCCGACCCCTATTGGACAAGATTTAAACTGGTTTTGTTCAAATTTTTAAAAAACGATCCATCGCAATGAATTGATTTATTTGATTGATTGATTTATTTGATTGGTGTTGTACGTCGTTTTCAAGAATATTTCATTTATACGACGGAGGCCAGCATTATGGTGGAAGGAAATTGGGCAGAGCTCGGGGGTCGTAATTAAATCAAACTTGGGACAAGACTTCACCGTGTGTGGTTACAAGTCATTTTCGAGTAAACAGAATTATGGTCGTTTTGAAAACGGTTCATGGTATTGCTCTCTTTGATAGTATAAGCTCCCAGTGATTAGCAGTTATGTAGGTTTGGTACAAGGAGAATTTCATATTTTGTAAGACTTCACAGAAAACAGATCAGGCAGAAACAGGGAGCTGAAACAAACTTTAAAGTCATTAAGAATGCACAGTTTGGGTTAAAATTTCCCGCACCAATCTCCCCCAATCGAACCACCCAAAGTTGCGAAACCACATCCGCAAGAAAAAGTCATGAATTTATCATGTTTATTTCAGTAAGACACTTTATGTGCCATGCTAGAATTTATGGATTGGCCTTGTTGAAATAAATATTTCAATAAGCGTTGCAAATGTAGTGAAACACGGAGTGAAATATAATTTCAACAAGGATTGCAGTTGCAACGCGTATTGAAATAACTATTTCATTAAGGGTTGCACTGTATAAGGCGTAATGAAATAATTGTTTCAATAAGCGTTACACTTGTAACACTAATCATTTCAACAGGAGTACTTCATTTCAATCAGAGTTGCAGCAGAGGCCACGTTTACCAGCTGTCTATATTCTCTCCACGACAAACCATTCCAACCTATCGATTCTATGATCTGTCGAAAGAGCGCTTGAGTGTTAACGATTATATCTCAAACATCAGTGTCGCCAGCCTAGTGTCTAGCCAATCGTCTGGCGTTATCCTACATTACTGTTACGTGATTGGTCCTTGTGGGCTAGCGAAACCGATGTTTCCGCCTAATCGAAAGCCCCTCTGGTTTTCTGATATGAGCGAAAAGTGACAAAATCAATGTTAGCCAATGAACGCTCCACACGAGCAAAATATCATTTCAAACGAGTACAAATTTCCATTTGTTGAAGTGGAGGTGTGCCTTTATTAACATTCTCATAATTAACAAAGAGCTAGAGCATCAACTACCGAGTCTCGCGTTTAAAGCGTTTTAAATAGCTGGGGTCACCGTTCACCCACAAGTGAACCACTTATAGTCTCTGTCATCAAAACCTGATCTCCATCGACGAATTTGGTAAATTCGGACCATATCCACATCTACGTTTTGTTCAGAGCTGCGACCGTCACGTGCTGCGACCGACAAAAAACACGTCACGGCTTACGATGTTACGGTGGTTTCCATTGGATGTTGTGGATTATGTTAATTCGCCATCTGTATCGGATTTGTGAGCCCCTTTCAGCAGAGGTAGTAGACGGAGATTTACGTGACTCTGTAGGATGAGAGAATTACCATATGTCTGAAGGCCATGTGATATAGTTTGGCCCTTCTGACGGAACGTTCGTTAACTAGTCGAAGGTGATTAGACCATATGTGTACAAGCTCCATGCGCCTGGTTTGGATGTATAGGGTTAATTAAGATGGAATACATTTGCTGTGCTATCAAACTGAACATTTTTCTCCGTAACGATGGAGATCAGCTTGGAGTGGAACAAAGCGGAGCGCCTCACACACACACACACACACACACACACACACACACACACACACACAAAACAATCTTAATTTTAACAGAAAGTCGGCTGTCTGAGTGGTGCTGGAATGTATTATTATTATTATAACGGTATAACACTGTGTCATACTCATCATAACAGGCATGCCCGGTTAATCTAATACAATCTATACGTTGATCCAATAGAATATTTGTGCTATATTTAACGGAACAATCTGCTGCAAGAACACATTCTCGTATCACTTAGACAACAGACTTTGTGCTTGCATAGATGGAAGAAAAGTGGTCTTTAGCGAACTTCACACTCGCTGTTCGCGAGGCGTATAAAATATACATATGTTCGCTTATATATATATATATATATATATATATATATATATATATATATATATATATATATATATATATATATATAGGCCTCGCGAACAGCGAGAGCGTGGGAGTGTACAAATTCGCTAAGCCCGGGATTGAACCTGCACCTCGTGTTTGTGTATATGCGCCTTTTGTTAAGAAATGATGCCCTATAACTCGCTGTGCTGGAAGTTTGCCTTCATGTTTTGTATAGGTTTAAAGGGCAAATATTTAACCTCTGACCCGGCAATGCCTCACTAACACATAAAGGGAAGTTTCTATACATACGCTATGATTAAACCTAAGCAGACAGCTTCTGGCAATGAACACATGGTTAAACCTGTATACACGGGATTCAACCTTCACCTTTTCTTGGCAACCAAACGCAGCCCGGACAAAACCCCACATTGTAGGCGTATTCCAGCTAATGGCACACTTTACCATTATGTATACGACAAAGCCAAGCTTTCCACCCCATGGTAAAATCATAACCGTCTGTTTTTTTCTCACCCCACGGGAGCTATTTCCACGTAACTCGATCCGATTAACATTTCTACATCACCGGACCGGTGAGAGAGGAATCCTGACTTTTATGTAGATTGGGGTGGAGAAAGAGAGGAGATGGTAATGTCTATATTCATCGTATGTACGCGGCATACATACCTTGGCCTCGTTGTAGCTACCCCGGAACCCGCCCTTAACCAGAGCAAAAACAATTTCCCGGAATCGTAAAGAACCATTTTTGTCCGTGTCAGCTTCGTCAAAGTTCAAGGCGTACTTTTCGAGCTGTTTCGCCACCCAGTCTTCTCCTACCGGCGTTCCTTGGGCCATTTTGAGCAGAGATTTGAAAAAGTACGTGGAGTAGACAGTCAGAGATAGCATGTATACTGTGGTATGGCTTGTGTAAAGAGTATACTCAAAGCTCAAGATGGGTTTCTCTGATAAAGCCGGGGCACGCCTTCAACACCAGATGACGACGGTGGTCATCAACGACATGCAACGCGCAGGACGGGGCTCAAGTGTCGTGGGTCCGAGGATTTAGAGCTTCTGTCTGCCAAGTTATTCTCACCTTCACGTGCCACGTATGAACACCTGATCCCAAAGCGATACCCACCCCATGGCACCCTCCCTTTACTTCGGCTTCTATTTTAGGCCCACCCATATGTACAGCGTAAGATGGTTAGAGCTCATCGCCACAGCAACATCTTTGTAACTTAATTCTGCTCAGGAGGGATTTAGAACTGGCGGAGGATGTGCACGGGTCGTGCACTGACGCGTCTGTAACCGGAGAGTATGGTTCCACAGGCAGACCGGAAGTGCACGCAGTTTGCTCATCGTTTCACCTTAATTAGACGTAGGTGTCATTCCATCAAGCGTTCTTGTGACAACTTTTTGTATACAAGTTGCGTGCACCTTGGAATACCCTAAAGACGAACTTCTAGACATTCAGCGTATTGGATGAAAACACAAAATATATATATTCTACTCTGACAGTAATGTAGAGTTCCTTTTTGTCTGTTTTAAATTGTATTACTAGTGTATCTTGACAAAGTAAACGACGTTACACCACTTTGTGTTTTTAAGTAAAAAGCAAATGTATAACGCATAGAGTCGAAAGTAGCCACCTCTCCGGTTATCCGGTTTCTACTAGACGTGTAAAGCCACATTTGTATGAACAGATGCTGATACAGCACAAATCCGGGGGCACGGGATTAAGTCACTTACAACTGTACATAATTCTATATTCTACATCCACAAAACAAACAATACTTCAAGTCCTGCATGCAGAATTCAATTCACCACAGTTTTCAGTTACATCTGTAGACGAACTTACATCAGTAGGACTGAACTCAAATACAAAACACGAAAAATTCGCCTATCGCTGTTCGAACATGGATACGTATAAATGTACGTGTTTTTATATGGTTACCTTTATTACACTGGACGAAATTTATATTAAAGTGGTATTCTTGGGCAAGCGTGCCATGTCCTTGTGACGTCATTTAAGGAACACTGACGTCATGGGATGGTGTCCTTGATCTATGTTATGCATGTGCACAAATGTACTACATGTACATGATATAGCTATCAATTTTAACCAATCAGACGCGAGTTGCTGCTATATATTGAGGACGCAGCTTTTTCCACTTAGGTCACACCCGAACCCTGTTTTACCTTTTAACCATATGACAACGCGATACGTGTGAGGCAACGTTTTGTTTCCGGATGCTTTATCGCCATGCACCTCATCGTAAGAATTCCTGGAGTCTGTAGCATAAAGCGATCATAGCCTAAGTTAACTGTAACTACCATGGCAACATATGATTTTAACATTTGTAACTACCATGGCAACATATGATTTTAACATTTGTAACTACCATGGTAGTTACAATCAACTTAGCTTACGACTGATTTGTGTAAGCGGACCCCTGATTAAAAGTCGATTTATAGGTTTACAAGCATGTCAGAACAAAGTGCCTAAGGTCGGTTAAATATGTTTCCACCCCTCTTTCGAAATGACGCGATATTTTTTTATGCTGTTACAATAAAATGGCAGGGGTTTTGAAGCGGAATTCTTCTTGTTCCAAGCTTGGAGGAATTTCTCGTAGTCCAACAGACCGTCGTCGAGCTATCAGCGAGTTGGAGATGTTGTCTGAATCCAGACCACATTGCTGATGGTGCCATCATTTCCTTTCTGTTCACATTTCCACCGTTGTTAGTGTCGACTATCTTGAGCTCACGCCGCATGGACATCATTATTCTGTGGAATATGATTGACTGATTGACTGGTTGATTGATTGATTGATAGATTAATGACAAACAAGACAAGTTTAACCTATGTGGTGTATATATATATATATATATATATATATATATATATATATATATATATATATATATATATATATATATATATATATAATTCCTCGTCAGGTGTGGCGTATAGATGTTGATTGATTATTGATTTGTTTATTTGTTTAATGTGAACGTCTCTTTCAATAGAACAACAGCAAGTGGTTGTAACTTGTCCCTCTTTACAATATGAGACGATGCCTTCAGAAACCACTTTCCGGAGGCAATTATTGTCCCTATTTCCCGGCATTTAAATCAACGTTCCAAAACAAAAAACGCAAATTATTTCGTACAGGTGATAGTTTCAAGAGGTCGCATAACTTCACATAGTTCTGTAATAAGTCTTCATTGTCGAACCGGGGCCTCCGTGGCTCAGTCGGTTAAAGCGCTAGCGCAGCGTAATGACCCAGGAGTCTCTCACCAATGTGGTCGCTGTGAGTTCAAGTCCAGCTCATGCTGGCTTACTCTCCGGCTGTACGTGAGAAGGTCTGTCAGCAACCTGCGGATGTTCGTGGGTTTCCCCCTGGCTCTGCCCGGTTTCCACCCACCATAATGCTGGCCGCCGTCGTATAAGTGAAATACTCTTGAGTATGGCGTAAAACACCAATCAACAAAAAAAAAAAAAAATCATTGTCGAACCACGGGAAGGTTATCTAACTTGTTGTAGGCATCATGCTACATGTTAGGAGTCAGGTATCACAGGAAATTCCATTTAAAGGCAAACACTAAAATGAAGCATATATCAGGTGAAAGATGAAAGACCATTAAACACTATCTTGGAATTTTTCCAACCAAATAAACCAAATTTTTCTTGTAGGTTGGGATTTTGTACATCGCTTAGTGGACTGTTAATAAAATTATTTTTCAATATGCTATATAGATATAAAAATATATATCACACCCCACTCTAATTGATCCTCGCAGACTCAATATAATCAAACTTGCTTTTTGAAGTTGAAAACCGCTGCGCATACGGTCCACCGCCTATACTTATGCCAACGCTAAACGTTTGTTCTTTTAATCTGATCACTCTACACAATGCTGAGTGATGTTTATTTGGTAGATATTCATCCATAAAATACATGCTGCTTACTGTGAAATTCAATACTCAGTAAGGTGAGCAGTCCAGAAAATAGGCCAAATTCAATGTGATCGATACAGAGGCTAGGGAGTTTGATTTTTGTGTTTTCATAGTTTTTACCAATATAACACGTGCGATGAAATTACGTAGCTTATTCAGTCATAATTTTATTATCAATCTAGTAAATGAGGTATGTGATAAGAAAAGTCTACCCACTTCCCAAAGGTCACGATCGTGATCGTTATTGTTAAATGATGACGTCGGTTGAGGGGATATTTAAGAAACAAATTCTGCCTCAGTTTTCTTGCATCCGACGCAACTGGAATATATTTGTCAGAAATAATTAATTCCCACAAATAAAGACCTACTCAACACTGGGTATGGTTTTGAAGAATTTTTTTTTCCCACGTTGCTGACAGATCTTCACATGTACGGCTGTAGAGGAAGCCAGCATGAGCTGGATGAACTCATATTGATCGCATCGGTGAGAGGCTCCTGGGTCATTGTGCTGCACGAGCACTCTAACCACAAGGCCACAGAGGGCCCTCTGAATAAAAAATGTTAATTTTCTAGATTTTTTTCAAAAAATTACCTTAGCCTCACAAGCTCTACGTGTATAGGTCTACCTATGACTCACATGCTTCATACCTGAATAGGCCTATCTTTGCCTCTCAAGCTTCATACGTAAATATGCCTACCTTTGCTTCACAGTTTCATAAATGTATAGGCCTAGCTTTGCATCACAAATTTCATACGTGAACAGGCCTACATGTATCTTTGCCTCACAAGCTTCATAAGTGAATAGACCTACCTTTTGCTTCACAAGCTTCATAAGTGAATAGACCTACCTTTTGCTTCACAAGCTTCAAACGAGAACTGGTCTTCCTTTCTCTCAAAAGCTTCAAACGTGAATAGACCTACATTTCCCTCATAGCTTCATACCTGTATATGCATACTTTCCTTCACAAGTTTTACACGTTAATAGGCCTAAAAGCTTCATAGGTAAATAGACCTACCGTTGCCTCACAAGCTTTATACGTAAATAGACCTGCCTTTGCCCCATAAGCTTCATACGTAAATAGACCTGCCTTTGCCCCATAAGCTTCATACGTGAATATGCATACCTTTGCCGCATAAGCTTCATATCTGAAATGAACTGCCTTTACCTCACAGCCTTCAGACATGCATAAGCCTGCCTAGGACTCATATGCTTCCTATGTGAATAGACGTACTTTTGCCTCAACCGGCATGCGCAAATATGCCTACTTTTTCTTCACAAATCTCGTACATGAATAATCCTATCTTTGCCTCATAAGCTTCAAACATGCATACGCCTGCCTAGGACTCACAAGCTTCATACGTGAATAGTCTCTCCTTTGCCTCCTGGTAACTCCCACGGAATCACCCCTTGACAAGAGCATGGACGATTTCTGGGAACCTCAGTGCACCACATTTGTCCTTATCCACATTGTCCAAATTCACAGGGTACCGCTTCAATTGTTCCTCTACCCAAACTTTCACAGTTTCCTTTCCTTCAGCCATTTTGCTGGAAGAAGCGTTCGTGAAAGGACAAGCCTGCGATTCCAAAGCTTTCTGATCACGGAGAATCCACTGACGCTATGGCAAAGATATAATGTGGAGCTTCTACAGCCACTAGCGTCTTATATATCATCTGTATGAAATTAAAAAAATATAGAAAAAGGCAAATGTAATTACTCACGTGATTACCACACGTGAAGACAGCTGCTGGGGAGTGATCACTTCCCCATTTCAACCTATTGCGTAAGTCTTCCCATTTTGGCACGTTCTACTTCGCGAAGCACGACGGCGAAACAACAAACTGACGGTGCCGTTCATTGCGAATCTATGGAGGCCGATTCTTTCCATTAATACTTGTATTTTGTAATCTAAATGTCAAACCCCAACGGATCCAAGCCGCAACCTTAATGAAAGTCTCGTTTTTCAGAAATGAAGTTCTCTCTGGTTAAGTTTTTTTTTATTGCTTCTTAGTTGCCATTTACAGCAGAATTTGTAGAAAAAAAGCTTAAAACTTCCGCAGTTTGTGTACATTTTGCATCATTGGAGGGTGATCACTCCAACAAAGAAGGCCTTAATTTTCATGGAAACCAATGTTACTTTTCTATTGACAAATCGTTTCCGTTGGAACATATTTCAAGTTCGCCCCCTCTTTTCTCATATGACTGAAAACTGTTACGTTAAAAACTCAAGCATACACAAATACATTCGACCCCCGCTTTCCTGTGGTGAAGTGTCCGTTTGTGACGTCATCACTGCTTAATGTGCATACGCAAACTTCTTCCTTGAGGTTCAAGCATAGACACCACAAGTGTGAAATCGATTGGATGTACGATTGTGGAGGAGGGACATACAGCTGTACATTTATGATAGATATTCATACTTACAGTAATGGGGCCTGTTTGGCAGACTGGTTAACGTGCCAATGTGGCGCAATATAAGTCTTCAGCCTTTTACCAACGCGGTGGTAGTTAGTTCAAGTCTAGCCCATGCTGGCTCCTCAGCGCTCGTACGTGCGAAGGTCTGCCAACAACCTGCGGTTGGCCTTGGGGGCTCTGTACGGTTTCCCTTCACGGTGTTAAACACCAATCACATAAATAAACAAATCTTTATAGCTACATGACACGTACAGGCCTCCATCTAACATAGCCCTCTGAGTTTAGCTTCAGGCTGTCAATCCGTATAGACATGTATGCACTGATTCTCATCGAAACGGTATACACAGTCGTTTTATGACATGCTCCGCTCCAGTAATGCCCTCAGCTTTCAACTCGGCTGTTTCTGCTGTTTTGGTAATACGTGCGCACAGCCGATAGGACAACCTACAGTTCAACTTCCACCCAAAGACACTCCTCGTTTTCGCTGCTTCTGAAGTACGTACGCTGCGGTAGGTAAAAAGTCCCTTAAAGTCAGCAGGAAAATTTCTGACTACTACTGATGTGGTTATGTCATGCTTTTTTGTATTTTCTTGTGAAAAGGTATCGACATCCTGCCGACAGCCTAATTTTAGTACACTGATGTTAGAATTAAATCTAATGGTTAGAGCGTTCACCTCGAAGTCGCGAGATCCGAGATAAAATTCGAGTAAGGTCATACCAAAGATTTTAAAATGGGCACTTGCTGCTGCCGCGCTTGGCGCTCAACACTGAGAGGTTAGAGCAAGGAAACATAATTGGTTGGCCCAGTGTCAGCATAATGTGATAGGATGGGGTGCATGCCTGGCGTCTTTGGCATGACACTTCAGTTTCGACAGCACACTGGCGGCATGGAGTCCGTCTGCCACAAGAAGACACAGTGTTTACACACACATGGAATTACTTCTCGTCGCCAGTCGTCATATGACCAGAACATTTTTTAAGTTCGACGTAAAAATCCAAGCATACATCCATCCATCCATCCATACATCATATATACGTACGTGCAATAAAACCCAGACTAAACCCAGTTTTCTAAGGTCATGCCAGTAACACAGAATAATTCTGCCACCATCTTGTTTGCGGTGCGGCTCCACTTTGCCTGTGATGTGCCTGTAGATTGCCTGTGCTGCGACTGTGGTGCTTCTTTAGTTTACCTGTTGTGTGCCTGTGGTGTACCTGCCGTGTACCTGTATATTGTCTGTGAGTCCGTGTAGTTTGTCTGTGGTGTGCTTGTAGTTTACCTATGAGGTGCTTGTAGTTTGTCTGCAGTGTGCCTGTAGTTTGTCTGCAGTGTGTCTGTAGTTTGTCTGTGGTGTGCCTGTAGTTTGTCTGTGGTATGCCTATAGTTTGTAAGTCCGTGTACTTTGTCTGCGGTGTGCCTGTAGTTTGTCTGCGGTGTGCCTGTAGTTTGTCTGTGGTGAGCCTGTAGTTTGTCTCCCCAGTGTACTTGTAGTTTGTCTCCAGTGTACCTGTATATTCTCTGTGAGTCCGTGTAGTTTGTATGGGGTGTGCTTGTAGTTTGTATGGGGTGTGCTTGTAGTTTGTCTGTGATGTGCCTGTAGTTTGTCTGTGGTGTGCTTGTAGATTATCTGTGGTGTGCTTGTAGTTTGGTCTGTGGTGTGCCTGTAGTTTACCTGTGATGTGCCTGTAGTTTGTCAGTGGTGTGCTTGTAGTTTGTCTGTGGTGTGTTTTGAAGTTTGTCGGTGGTGTGCTTGTAGTTTGTCTGGGGTGTGCTTGTAGTTTGTCTGTGAGAACATGTAGTTTGTGGTGAGTTTGTAGTTTACCTGTGGGTGTGCTTGTAGTTTGTCTGCGGTGTGCTTGTAGTTTGCCTGTAAGGCCGTGTAGTTTGTCGCTGGTGTGCTTGAAATTTGTCGTTGGTGTGCTTGTACTTTGTATGTGGTGTGCATGTAGTTTGCATGTGGTGTGCCTGTATATTATCTGTGAATCTGTGTAGTTTGTGGTGTGCTTGTATTTTACCTGTGGTGTGCCTGTAGTTTGTCTGCGTGTGCCTGTAGTTTGTCTGTGGTGTGCCTGCAGTTTACCTGTATATTGTCTGCGAGTCCGTGCAGTTTGTCTGTGGTCAGACTGTGGTGTGCCTGTGATGTACCTGTAGATTGTCTTTGATGTCCGTGTAGTTTGTCTATGGTGTGCCTGTAGTTTGCGTGTAGTGTGTCTGTAGTACGCCTATAGTGTGTGTGTGCTTGCAGTTTGTGTGTGGTGTACCTGTATATTCTCTGTGATGTCCTGTAGTTTATCTGTGTGCCTGTAGTTTGTCTGTGATGTGCCTGTAGTTTGTCTGTGGTGTGCTTGTAGTTTGCCTGTGGTGTGTCTGTAGTACGTCATAGTTTGTGCGTCATGAGCGTGCGGTGTTAATGTTGTGTGGCTGTGATAAGCCTGTGCAATGGTAGTACCTATTTATTTATATATTCATTTATTTCATAATTGGTGTTTTACGCCATACCCAAGAATATTTCACTTGTACGACGGTGGCCAGCATTATGGTGAGGTTGTTGGTGCAGAAGCGGAAGTAAACCATAGCTCTTTGTACAACTCTTGTAAAGGATGGGTAAGGAGACAGGAAATAACATAAACATGTCAACATGTGCACAAAATTCCATGACAGAGAGACAGAGGTAAACAAATTAACGCCGGCAAAACGCCAGCTTCCTTTGGCCGAAGTAATAAAAATAGGAACAAGTAAGACAATCAGTCTGCATAGAGAAAGAATGCCATGTATTGCATAGGAACATTAGAGACAAATCAATATTATCCTAAGGACACTGCTATTAAGTGTGGGCCAAGGTACAGATATTTGACAATAGGAAGCCACGTTGAAGTGTTAAATCACGGTTCAAACAGCAAATAGCTTTCCCTTAACAAAGTAACATTGTTGACCACTAAACATGAACAATGACAAACTGGAAGATAAACTTTTGTTACACTGTAATTAATGAAAATATCATTGAAAAGCACAAATGTACTTTCATGTATTTCATACTTTTAAGCTTCTCCTTATACTCACACGTGTTCGGTGGATTTCACAGCATGAGTTTTTAGCTTTTTCAAACTGAATTTAAACTCTTATTTTAGGCCCTTCGAGTTATAATTGAGAACACGAAACAAGTATTATGTTTTCACAGCTAATGTATGCGAATTTGAAATTTTTACACCTTAAATACCTAAAATACATAATACTGAAGATTCAGATTTTGACTTGAAAACAAAACTTGTCTCGTGGAATCGTGTTTTTTCCTGCCAAATGCACTTCGTCTATATACGCTGGTTTTTTCCCTATCTTCCAGCATAATTAGATGTACTAAAAGTAAGAATTGTTAATAGCTAAAGTGGTAATTTATTGAGTTGTCCAGACCGGTATCGTTGGTTATCTTTATTCATCTTCCATATGCGGACATGTTAAAGATTAGTGCTGTAAATCAGAATTCCAATGGCCAGCAGGCTCAGCCGCCTTCTCTTTTCATGCTCTGATAAAGCAGTCAAAACAATTTTGTCATACCGTCCAAATGTAGACCTAACAGAGAAGGGACATGTAGCAACGCCAAAAGGGCGTCTCTCACAGCCTCATCACTATATTACACATTGTACGCTCTCACCAATACCTTCCTATTTTCAACAACAAAACATATACCTGCCGCAAACTGTCAACGGACCTGATTAGATTTTCACAATATGGCTTTTGTCTTTTTCTATTCTTGGAGCCGTTTTGTCTCTAAACACAACAATCGCAAAACACAGAAACTTACTGCTACGGGGACTACAGTCGATGGCCTTTCATTTCCGTGTAACTCATCAATATTTGCTTCTCCTTTAACTGAATGAATGAAAGATTATGGATTAAAGCCACATCGACAATATTTCAGTCATGTCGTGGCCAGACTTTTAACTGAAAGTACATGTATCCATGCATATCTCTAGCCGTATGTATAATTCATGGTGTTACTGCCACAAGCGTCTCAGGTTAGTCATGTCTTCTTATTGAAACGATGACAAATATAGACAAGTCTATTACTTGCTACTACATGGTATACGACGTTCTACAATCTGCGTACAATGGAAGAACAATGGTGACGGATAACCAAATTATAAAATCGCACAACGCTTCAAAAACGTAAAAATAAACAACTATAAATAATATAAAATTTCTCTTCCACTATGTACACGAATCTCACCAGAAATATATACTAGTATATAGTCTTATTAAGATAAATAAAACAACTATTAATTTTTGTTAATCAACACACTAGTTTGTTGATAACAAGCCACACGATATGTCATCGGTATATCAGCAGTTCAGTCAACAATATCAGATAAATTAGTTCCAGTTCTTACTCTTTTTACGTTACACGATGTTGCAGGATTGTTAAACATTTCTCGCTGTTTACTACTACACCAAACACAACCGGCGAATTCCACACCCAACCTTCATCTTCTGTTTGATTCATTTCTATTGTTTCAAAACGACATATATATCTTCTTCTTATTATATTCAACAACGCCACCAGTCCAGTCTTTCGAAGAGTTATTCTTCTGAGCTGCCACACCTATTGGGGTGGTTGTCGCCACACAAATCTGGCGCGGTAAAATCGCTCTTCACTCTGCATCTAATGTTTACGCATGGCACAAATAACCCTTCCACGGTTAATCCAACACTTTCACATCCACGGGAGTTCACGGAGGAGGGGGTACAACTACCACTCCATGAAGACAGCGACGAAGGGAAGGCACTACAACTCAAAAGCAGGCTCATGCAGGCTGTGTTAGCATTGAGTTCGAGCACCGCAAAACAAGAAATTGGGCCACAAAATACAAGAGTTCAGCTAAACAGAGCTCATTGTCAATGGCAACATTTGAACATCAACATTTTCACTCAGAAGCACACAATCAAAATCAGCTCAGTTCATTGTGTTTTCTTCGCCATACCGTCCTCCGATGATGATCCTCCGTGTCACGAACCTCCCTAGACAGCATGTTAATCACTTCCACGAAATACTATTTCCAGGCACTGGAGAGGTCAGGATTTGGCAGTTACCTCCCTTTGCCCGTGAGATTACTGTGTTCACTCCTATCACACGTGTACAAATAGATTAACACCACCAGAAGCGTCAGCCTCTTTTACTACCGTAGACATCAATAAACTCCTCATAACTAACACGTTTATCTTTGTCCTCTTTCACCAGATGGACGAGCAGATCGGCAATTTTTTCTGCCTGAACATCTAAATCTGCGTTTTAATACCATCCATGAGTTCGTCCCTTGGACAGGTAGCCACTGTTGTCGCTATCCAGCATCTGAAACTCCCTCCTCATACACATCTTCCTGTTAAATACACACAGATAGCGATGGTGAATCGACTAGATTGAGCCAGTTAATGACGTTTGAGGTCACACATGATTTAAGTTATGAACAATACATTCCTTGTCAATCACGAAACAGACTTCCATTTATTTTTATCTGAAAATTTAGGAGAGTGTACGCAACTTTAATTTAGTAGCAAGGCGTAAGTCGTTGTTTTGGTAATTTACGGCATCAGCGATGAAATATCCTCCTCCTGCCATCGTGCTTTATATACACGTAAACCTTCAGGTCACTACATATACTAGTTTTTTTGATACCACCCCTACAATTGTGCTTGAATCGGAAGAAAGTGCTATTAAAAACTACCTGTTCCAACCATATTAAAATGTCATGTAAACTCAAGCGATGTCAAAAGAAGGGGTTTTGTTTAAAGGCAAAAAAAAAACCCCAACTAAAATAAAGTATTTATCAGATGAAAGGCCATTAAACACAGCCCCAGCAAAACAGTTTGATTTACTTTTTACATTTCTTCTTACCGACTAAAATGCATTTAAAACATAGGGTTCTATGATGGTCTGTAGCTACCCAAAGGGTATTAGTGACGTCACAGCAATATTTTTGGCTTGAAATAGTTCGTTTCAAGGTTCATTTGTTGAATGTATGTATAGCTCTGAATGAATGTGCATTTTGAATAATAAAATATGGCAATCTCTGTGTGTCAAGTGGCAAAAGGCTGAGGTAACATCCCTGGTCCCAATATGGTCAGAAAAGGCCACAGTAGAATCCAAAGTTTTAAATGCATTTTACTAAATGGAAAAATATTCTAAAAAAATAAATCGAATTGTTTTCTCAGAAAATATTTAAAACTCTTTCATCTGACATGTACTTCATGCTAGCGTGTTCTTTGCTTCTAAAATAGCTTGGACAAGTTTTGATGGCTTCTCTTATGATATAAATTTCACTTTTACGTATACTATTCTTTTGTTTCAAGCTAATCACAAGACATATGTTCAATCAAAGAATATCCTTGAACTTGGTGTAAAGTTTTGTTTTTGTATGATTGGTGTTTTACGCCGTCCCAGTACTCAAGACTATTTCACTTATACGATGGCGGCCAGCATTATGGTGGGAGGAAACCAGACAGAGCCCTGGAGAAACCCAAGGCCGTGGGGTGATTGCTGGCAAACATTCCAAAGTTCAACCAGAGAGTAAGTGTATAAAGTAAGAACTTTTGAAATTAAAATCATAATACACTGTGACCGGTGAAATACGGCTCCTTATCACCTAACTTGTTGCCAATTCTAACTGTTCATGAAGATGCTTAAACAGTAGCAAATTACACGCACAACTTAAGCAGAGTTATAAGTAAAAAGCATGCTGTGATGTTAATTGCTATTTACTAGTATTACACATCACTAGTCTAGAATTACTGAAAATGTTGTCATAACATATGTATGTGTATATTACATATAGCGACTATATACACATGTATATATGAATGACTATGTATACTGTACTTTTTGTACCGCTCATTCTGTTCCATGTTGTCCCCGTTTACTTTATCCCTTGACTAAACGCATCGTGTAACAAATATGCACTCACTTCAGTTCGATATTCGGTAAATTCCTGACACAGTTGAGGAATTCCTGTTTGCTAATGGCTTTGTCGTCGTTAGAATCCAACTCTTTGAAAATTTTCTGGAACACAAAAAGAAAATAATAGTTGAATAAAGAGAAAGAAAAACAAAACACATTGTAAAAGGGTTGAAACTACTGATACTGACCATGTGGCAATGGTACCTGGTCATATTTAACCGTTGATGAACAAACTAAACGTCTACAGTGTATGGAGTGTAAATCCAGAGCCACTTTACATTGTTCCCTCGGAAAGGAATTTTTTTATCGGTGACAGTTATTAAATTATAGCAGTTAAAAGTACACAGGAACACAAATAACACAAGGTTTATTTGAATGGTTGTATTTTGCTTTCAGATATTGTTTCGTAGAAGACTATGGAGATTCTTTACTAGTTTACCATTATTTATTTATTTGTTTGATTGGTGTTTTACGCCGTACCCAAGAATATTTCACTTATACCATGGTGGCCAGCATTATGGTGGGAGGAAACACATGACCATCCGCAGGGGTTGCCGACAGACCTTCCCACATACGGCCGGAGAGGAAGCCAACATGAGCTGGACTTGAACTCACAGCGAGTTTACCATTATTATGTCCAGCGCCATTTAAATAAAGAGCACATTTTACATTCGCCAGCTCCTGGAAATATGTCAGGTAGCATTTACACTAATAACTTGTCATCAAGAATAGTGTATTTATTTACTTATTTTATTGGTGCTTTACACCGTGCTGAAGCATATTTCACTGAGCACTAAGTGCACAGTGGTGGAAGAAAATAGGATAATGCAAACCTTTATACAAATAGGCCTACATTAGGGTCGCACAAACTCCTTTATCTACTCTATTCTAGTATTCTACCTATATATTTCACGGTTATGACAACGGTTTGTTGCCTCTACTTTTCTAGAGCAGTGACGTCTAATAAATAGCTGTTAACACTGTTACATTTTTTTACCTAATTCAATGTTGCTACGGGACGTGTAATTTACTACTCTGTAAGCATTTACTACTAAAATAGGACGGAATTACGCAAAGAAAAGCAGTCAGTAGTTTTCAGGGATGTTGGAATGACGCAAGGCATGTTCTATGCGACTGATTTAAATCAGTATTCAAACTGTGTACCATGCTAGAAGTTGTAGAGAGTAAAATATGTATCTCAGTTGCGCTTTGATTGCAACAGTTCATATATCCAAAGCTGCGATGTAATTCAACACGATGAAGATACGGTCCCTTGTTCCAGATTAAGTGGAATTAGACACAATTATGAAGCAGAGTGCCAGAGATCCTGGACACTCTGTCCATTTTTATTTACAAGAGAATTATACTCATTGTAAAACTGAAGAAACTTAGTTTTTGCAGTCATAATTGATTTAAATCGTCACATAACACACAGGATCTAACAAATGCTTCAAGATGAGATATGTAAACGCCACATGGTGCGGTATACTCCTGTCCAAGTGAGGATAAATTGTCAAAATTCAAACTATCCCCCTCATCGTACAGTCTGCGACTGTTTGCGCAGTGTTACTACCCACCCCTGAAGGTTACAAAGGTGACAAAATGTTATGATTTCACATGGAGCAACCACAGCTCAAAAAATGGTGGAAAAGTTAGGTTTGGTTTTTTTTTATATGTTCTAGAGAAATAGACGAGTTACATATGGTGCTATGACATTGTACCACGCGACAATTAGGGGATATGCATTTGTGGGGTTGAAATTGACAAATTTCACTGCATACACTGTTGTTGGAACAGTAGTGCCAGCTACAGTTAATGTCGTTTCTTCTTGTAATGTACACGATCGGCTTAAGACATTTTTAATGGGATCCTTAGTAATGCATGAGTCATATTTGAGGGTATGTATTGCGTACATGACGAAAATGAAAAGATGAATACTTGGGGTTTAACGTCGTACTTAACAAATTTTCAGTTATGTGACGACGAGGAGTTTTTAGGTGTGTGTACATATGTTGTGTTCTCTGGTGGCTGGGCGCGTTGATGCCGTTTAAGCGCTGGCCCAACTGAAATGTCATGCCGACGACACCAGACATGAAACCCCATCCAGTCACACATACCGACACCGGGCCAACAAGTCCTGTTTCCTTGCTCTAACCCCTCAGCCCCGAGTGCCAAGCAAGGCAACAACCAGTACCATTTTTAATGTCTTTGGTATCACCTGACCAGGGTTGCTTACGTGATGGGTTCCTTTCGTTTGGTACCACATGCTTGATCAGCTGACGAGTTCAAGTGCCGAGCGATCCCACGGAGAGCAGAGTAGAAAATAGAAATGTCTTTATTGCCGTGAGGGCCAGGGGTAGTGGGCATGAAGAGCTGGGATAACCTAGCGTGTTTACACGGTGGAATGGATCAAGGCCCCCTTATTCCCATCTGTTGGTATCAGCTACTTAATGAAAGATGACATCCACGGACGCCTGCCTAGCCGCGATTGTAAACTTAGAACGGCACGGAAATAAACACCACCGTTGTTAATTCAAGCTTAATTTGCGTAAGGTAGCTGGCAAGTGAGTTCGTCGGCAAAACCAGCGGAGCCACGATTCTCCTGTGATACGTTTAGTGTATCCCTAAAGAGTGCAACATACGGGAAACATTAACTCTTTGTGTGTATATATACAAGGTGATCTGAGGCAATAACTCATTCGGAACACCAGTAATCAACGACATAAACATACAGAAATTGTATCTGTAGAACAAGGCTGCCATTCTAAACCTGAGATGCTCGTATCACGTGTTTTGCCTCACCATAAGGAACCTATCCTTTACACCAGTGATACACAGTGCGGTTTCTCGACCATGCTGTGGTGAATCCAGTTCGAGAGTTAGAGGGATACCCTGATAGAGATCTGTTTGTGTTAAGTACATCCATAGCTATTCACAGACAGGTAATACATGCACATGTGCTTTGCCCTCCATCAAACCGGGTCGATCCTCTCACTTTATCAGTTAGCAAACCTGTTGCTAGACCTTTTGAACCGAAAATGGCGAATTTGAAGAAATTCCTGAAGATGTATGCTATTTCGTTCCATTTCTCACCCAATGACGACTCGCTTCAAGGCTGAAATGAGCATTGCTCTCTTGCATTGATGGGTATTACGTCACAGTTTGCACACAAAACGTCATCGTAAAGGCAGGAATAAACAAGGGACTACAGAGCTTGGACCCGAATTACTTTAGGCCAGGAAAGTTCCTCATTCTTGAGCTGTCGGTAACTATTGCCTGTTGCCTGTTTGTTTATTTTGATTATTGACTTAAACGATGGCGGTCATATTTAGTGGCGAGGAAAATTGGAGTGCCCATGGAAATCTACCGACTTTTGACAAGTGTTCACGAATTTTACAAACTGTGTCAACGGCAACACAAGCGTTGTTGACCTCTTATTGTCACCAAGAGCGTCGATGTCCTCTTAATGTCACCCAGGCCCAAGAGCGTCGTCATACTCTTATTGTCACCGAGATCATAAGAGGGTCGACCGAGACCTTAAGAGGGTCGAGGTCCTCTTACTGTCACCGAGGCCCAAGAGGATCGACGTCCTCTTATCGCCAAGACCTCAAGAGGGTCGTCATCCTCTTATTGTCACCGAGACCTCAAGAGGATCGACGTCCCTTTATCGTCACCAAGGCCAACAGGAACTGTGAGGGCGGAGGATCAGATAAGCAGTTTAGATGCGCATGCGAATGCCGATGCAAATCTTGTAACATCTATTTCCGTTTTCGTCATTTGGTAGGATTTACTCCAGGCTTGTTTTCAATTCGTTTGCAATTCGTTTGGTGGCCATGTATCTAAATCCTTCTCTCCGATAACGTCTACCCAGATTTCATTCCACAGCTCTTCACCACTGTGACACTATTGGAGGATATTTCATACTGAAGCCATAGAATGATAAAAATTGAGATTCCGAGTACGGGTAACATGATTTACCTCAGTCAAATAAATAATGTGTTGTTCATATAAAACCGACACGTAAACAACATCAACTTGGCCAGCTTCCAACACGACTGAACAAACCCTGGAACAAATTGTCGACGGTCTGCCAAGAACACATCTCCATGCCAACCCCATACATGTTTCAACATTCATTACCCGTCCTCCAAAATAGTTCACATACAACACAGCACTGTGCATCACTAAGATTCGCTACAAACACGGAAGTCAGTATCAATCGTAATGCTTAAGCGCAAGAAAAACTAGAGAACAAATATGACCAACGTGCGGTCAAATAAAAGAACAAATATGTCAGGTTGCAACTGATCAATAAGGTTACTATGTTATGAAAGAAATAATATTTTCTTATGCAATATGGTTGTACTGAGGTAAATTGACAAGAGGCCGTACTTCACCGGTTACGGGTGACCATCAGTCAACTATCACACTGTCGTCGCTGCTCTGGTTTTACTCTCTATGTTGTATGTCTTTAATTATATCACATAGCCCGCCCTATGACAAAACTTGAGGATATAATCCGGCGAAGAACACAAATATCACGGCTAAAGTGAAAAAAAAGAAGTTTGTTGAGGACGTCCATGGGTATGATGTGGATGTTCATTCTTCTCCTTTTCTTTATAAACCAATGACGATAGATGGAATCTGGGCTGCAGAAAACATCTCTATATCATCTTGCAATGATAATTCAATGAGGATTTGCAAATTCATACGAATGACATCAATCACAATTATCATCACTCACGACGATTACCGGCTAATGAGGATCAGGCATCTCGTGTCTCCCGGGAAACCAACCTGTGGTTATTTGGAGAATATTGGTTCGCGGACATCGTGGTACGTTCATGTATATTCATGAGGGTTCCCAGACGCTAAGCTGATAAACTCAACGACAGTTTCATACCCTTATTATCCAGTAACAGTACGATCAGTAAATATCATATTATCATCCGTCACTCACACATGAATCTGAGCGACCTTTGACACCTGTGTTCAAGGGCTATACCGTCAAAACTCTAGGCCTCTATATGAGAGACGGACTACTTTCCATTTATAATTGTTGAAAGAGGAATGGCGTCTATTTACACCGCAGTCAGTTTTTCGGTTGTAGGTGGATCTCGCAGGATTAGTAAACACACAGCTATGACTCATTGCAGCCCTGTACAACCATACCAGGCGATCGATACCGAAACTGATCTAACTACATTCATATCAAACAATTATACCAGCCTTGTTCCGATCACATACACATAGATATATGTATACTTGTACGCGTAGGAATTCTACAAGCTGTTTTGCAGAACCTAAATTATATACCTACATGGACCAGAAAAAACAGGTTTTCGTCTGATTCTATCATATGCAGCATTAATACCTCTTAGTCCAATCGGGTTTAACGTCATCTTGAAGAAAGACGCTGCATGTCATCGTCACTTAATAACGTATCACGTTTGTCGTGCTGATGAGACTGAAATGATACAAACATTCCAGGATGAAAGTAAGTTATGAACTGTATTTACAAGATTTTGAGAGTCAAACTGTCTCCGTCCTCATGATGAGGGATATGCTTTATTCTGGTTATCAGTGCGTTTCTTCCACGCAATTCTTAAAGTAAAATTACGCGAAATATCTGGAATCTGAGGAGTGGCGAATGTAAATCAACCGTGCTTTCCCTGTGGTAATCTTGTCGTTTGACGCCACTTTCTGTTGTGGTCATTTTAAATTATGACATCCAGAAATCTGATTGGTTGATTGGTATCATTGATCTAAAAAGACACGCCTTAAATTTCCGCCGTTATTTGTTCGAAAAGACGGTATGACTGGAGCCATAGCTGTCAGGCCATATGTTTTATCTTTAGACGGAAACAACAGGCGGATTCTACATTACATCTAACTGTAAAGCAGCACAAACAAAATCATGTTTGGAATATATTTGCTCGAAACGAGATTATACAGTTCTTACAAACTGATCTGTGACTAAGATCCAGCGCATTTCTTGAAGTCCCGTTTCAAATACAATATACCTGTGTGACTTGGGCAGATACGGATGGTTTATGTTCTCATAATTTCGCGCATAACTTATTGTCGATGAATACAGTTATTGTACTATAGATTTCAGCTACTGAAACATTTACGCAAACAATTAAAACAAAGCCCTAACTGAGGTAAATTGACAAGAGGCTGTGTTTCACCAGTTACGTGTGACCATTTTCCAGCTATCACAATGTCGTCTGCTCTGTTTTCACCGTCCATGCTGTACGTCTACCACAATGTCCTGGCTTTATGGTTTTACTCTCTATGACTCTTGAGTACGGCGTAAAACACCAATCAAATAAAAACATAAATACTTTCTATCGTGTTAATATAATTAAAAACTTACAGCATAGAGTGTTTTATATAACATATTTCTACCTGTACAGCTGGATTTCCTCTGTGTACTGAAAGTTTCTCTACAATGGAAGTCAGGTTATATAGTCACTTAATAAATTACTTCACTGTGACTATCCGTGGTCAAGAGTTTTTCACTTATTCAACATAGGTCTGCTTTTTCGTGTCGCAGAAACATGGGTGCTCGGTGTAAACTACCCTTCTTTGCCAGATACCTAACCATCCGTCTGACTCAGATCCTCAGAAAAACCAGCCCAGAATGGATTCGAGCCTGCGATCTCACTGGTCATGGGCTTATCGACTGATACCATAACATCGCTTTTAGAAACGAGCCAGCCAGATCCACTGAACATGGATAAAACTAAATCTACCCCGGCTGTTCCCGTCATGTCAGCCATACTGAGGTTAGGCCAACCCTAAAATTCTTTAAATATTTCTGGTTCATTTTCATTGATGACGGGAAGGCAGCTTACACCGTCAGCTACATAGAAAGTGCAGCATTGAAACACTGTTTGATCAATTTAACTTGGATTTTAGATATTTACATCGCAGCCCTCGTCCAAGATTATTCTACCGTTAAGGTTGGCACAATTTTGTTCGGCCAAAACAAAGCCCATGCCTGCGCCACTTAAAACCACGACTGACCTGATGTGGCTGTTCGTCATGACGTTTGAGGTAAAAATTGCTCCTCAAGTATGATTCCACGGCCATAAGACTGCCGACAGTTATGTTCCTTACCTTTTTGCCTGTCGACCTGTAAGTTATTAGCTATACCCCGTTTGGACCTAAGATATCATGGCGATACTCAAAACGAAACGCTGCACTGCCACATATTCGACATATTCGACAAGCGCAGGTCACAACATCAGGTTGTTAACTGGAGCGCTCACTGAGGTTGGTTTTGGGGCACTCCTTTGCCGAACAAAATTTTGGCACACGTAATGTCAGAGTAATATATCGGAGTATTGACCCGGTGTCGCGTATTCGAATCCAGCTCTCTATCGCTCCCCTGCGGCCTTGCGATAGGAGGTTTATCATGCATGTATCTGGGGAGGTTAAACGCTTTAACACAGGTTCTCAGCGACGTCTGTTCTTTCCACTTGAAGCTTATGTCACAGAACAGAATAGTGGATAGAGCCTGATGTGTTTGCTGTACAACGGGGAATTCCGTAAATGATGTAACGGGAAACCATTACACACTGTAACAAAAGTGAAATGGAATAATGTCTGTAATCAAATATTGATAACAGGTCGGCGAATGACATCACTGTGCGCAGTATTCAGATTTAATAATCGAAGTGTCATGTTCGAAATTTGTATACCACCCCTCAAACAACACCGACGCTTGGCACCGATATTCCAAGTTCGATCAAACGATCGAATGGCCAGAAAAACTTGATTTATGCTTAAACATTTACACTTATACGGTGGCTGTCAGTTTTATGGATGCAGGAAGCCGGAATGTCCGGGAATAAACCATCACGACCTCCGGCAATTTAGCGAGCAATTTCTCGACGTGTAACCGGCACGTCTACGACACTTTACAATGTACTTTACAATGAAACTGTACAGACTGTGGACAGCGAGTTGGGGAAATGTAGAAATACTGTGCCCATGACCGGAATTAAAAGAGGGCGGGTGCCTCATTCATTGAAATATGAGACAGGCATCGTTTTCCAATGTGTCTACGACATGTTATCGAGTTTTTCGTAGTTTACACACATCCAACCTAGGTCAAATTTGAAAGGTCTTCATCTCAATCAGATTTTAATACAGCATCACGCGCATATAGATAAGAAAACGGGATGTTTACATATCCCCAAGAAAACACGCCTTATCGCAGAATATAACAAGGACCCAGCTGCGACACGAGTCCATGTTCTTCAGTGTCCATTAAATGCGACAGAAAGCTGGCTTACGATCGACAAGTGGTCGTATAATCACCCTCCTTGACCCACAAGCCGTCCAGGACAAGAATGGCAGTATCTGTTTAGGTGTGCCCTGGGTTAGGGTGTAGCCCTCCCCGAGTGACCGTTTTCTTTTCGTCTATCGTGGTAGGTCAGCTGTTACACGTAACCTCAACCTTCATGTGTGGTATGGCGCCACAAACATAAAACATAACAATCCAATAAGGTATAAAAGTCTAAAGCACACAGATCTTAAGACCCATAGCAGTGACGACCATGTGATAACTGGCAAATGGTCACACGTAAACAGTGAAACGTGGCCACTTGTCAATTTACTTCAGGTATGGTTTTATTTCCAACTGTTCATGTGAATGCTTAAAAAGTATCAACTTAACCGACCACGTAGCAATATGGTTTAAGCAGAATTAGGTAAAAAAAATCAGTGATGACAATCGTAAATTATTAGACGTCAAATGTCTAAAATTGCTGAAAATTTTATGTCATCACATTTGATATACAATTACATTAAGTCAAAGAAAGGCATAACACCGGAATTTCTCATATGCAGCCTTGAACTTGAGATATGCAAATGGGAAATCATTGTACTTAAGAGTCTCTTTCTCTTCTTTCTGTTTTTTTTTAAATCACTTAATCAGCAAACGCACAGAGAACTCATAGGCAACGCTCATGACAAAGGAAAAGACAACTTAAGGATTTTTGAGCAAGCGCCAATTTAAAATACGTAACATTGTTGCGCTCTTCATTTAATATTACACTCTTTGTAATTAAAAGATAGAATGTCAAAACGTTGACCAAACTGCCAATCAAATTAAATATCAACCAACGGACAGACCCACTAACTGCCTGTCGGCCCTGAGAGTAGCATATTGTGTGCTCCTTGGTGCTCATGTGTAATAAAGTCAGAAAGTTGTTTTACGTCTAGAATCTATTCGTCGAAACAAATATTCGTCTAACCAGCAAGGACTTTCCGGGTCAGTAATCCCCAGGTCAATTCCCAAAATGACAAACCACCAAAGGACTAAGAAAATACAGTTAATGTACGAAAATAGAACGGAATCATGCAAAGAGCAGCAGTCAACAGCTTTCACTGACGCTGGAGAGACGCAAGGTATATTCTAGGCGACTGAGTGAAATTAGTATTCAAATCGAGTGGGCTTACCATGCTAGAATATTAGTTGTCTGTAACAAAATATGTATATCAGTTGCGACTCATACGAGAGCCATTACGTCAATAGCCACTATTCCTCTTCTAGACGTTAGCTTAAGTTGCCTGTTTCCTGTTTTGAGAATGACGGCCCAACCCAATCCGTTTTCGCAGAGCATTAAAAGGTTCGGGGCCATCAGCACAAACTCTCTCAGTCTATGCCTTCACATACCTTCCCAGGACCTGGAATTTCATCGCGTTTTCTAACTTGTGATATGCGATTGTTTTGGATTGTAGAATATCCCTGATCTTTACAATATGCCAGAAAAGATTTGTCCACACAACCATAGTTATAACAATACTGTTCTTTTTAACATATGAAGTGAACGCAAAATTACAGTGTCGTAAAGGGAAAAAAGAAAGCATTTAATTTCTTTGGGATTTTAGTATGGATAATGGACAATGTACGCCAAAACACCAACTACTACGTTTTAGTGTGAATGAACAGTGTCAGCTGGTGCATGGGCCTCCAGCTTGCATTTTGAAAACTTAGTATTCTACTGGTAGACGACGGCTGTGGGCAGGCAGTACGTTTGCTACACGACACAGTGTATACATGTGAGCGCATATACAAGGCCATGCTAACATGTGTAAAACAAAGATGGCGCCGCGCGGATTGCAACCAGCTGGACAAACATGTTTAAACATTGTTGAATGGAAAGTCAACAGCGCAGTAAGAGATTGTCACGTCCGAGAGATGTGACAAAGGGGTCGGATAATAAGCTAGGTTAGCCAGAGTAACATTTGGAGAATGTTGAGGTGTGTGAGAGGGGGAGGAAGACGTGGGGTGGGTGTTTTGGGTTGGCGGGAGATGGAGGAGGGGGGGGGGGGGTGATGTGCTGGTCAGTAAGTTAACTCTCTGAATGAGTCATAGAACAGAAAATTAGTCATGTTGTACATGTATGTCTAAATACGTACGAAGATTCAAATATCGCATTATTTGTCATTATTCAGGATATTTAAGGTCTAACTTGGAGACAAATCTGAAACATCACACAAGTTCTTCAACCTGGTCAGTATATGGCTCTGACGTCCAAATACGAAATGTAAACAAATGATGACAAAGGGGACTTGTTAGATATCTTGAGTGCGACAGCAAACATTACCGAGATCGTTGCCGATAAAAACTATAACCGCTTCTCCGTGATATTATAGCAATGATACAAAGGTTACGTGAATCCATAACACAGGGTAGCAGAAGCGGAGAGGCCTAAATGGTGGGCGTTGCTTAGATTTTAGCCTCGACTGGCAAGGTTCACGGATTCGAGTCCAGCCTTCGGTCAGTATTATATCGGGTACATGGTGCGGTGTATAGATTCTGTCCTTCACCCGAAAGTCTGGGGCCCGTTTAACGAAGAAGGTCTAACGCTGCGCCAAACGTAATTATTATGACAATAATATAAGACAGTATACATGCGTCGTCATGACAGTCACGTTTGACGTAAAATGTTCCACCCGCCTTATCACAAGGGCCCAGTGTTGATGTAATATTCCATAAACTACCAGACGTGCTTCAGGGTCAGATCTAATGATTATGCTATGAGTAAAACAAATCAATAGGCTAAGGAATGTATTTCCAGAAAGTAGTCGGTCTTAGAACCCCTCGTGTTTTGTGTCATCATACTCTAAAGGATTGAACAACATAGTTGTAGTTTTGTGACAGTAAACACGTTCTGGCGTTAGGCCGTGGATCAAAATAACGGTGGAAACAACGTGTAATCACTGTGCTAGACAGACAGCGGAAGGGGCAGGATATCAAGCTACGGTTACAATAGACAGCTGCTATTGCGTGCATGCCAGGTCGAATTTGTAAATACTGTACATACGCAGTTTTTATAGACGGGTGTACCCTGTCGCTCTATAAAAAGCACATCTACCTAATCATAGTTTCAGATTGATCACCAGATATCATGCGTGATCTAGATGGATAAAAAATGGGCGAAACTGTGTCTAAGGCATCCGTCGAATACTTATTACTTGGAGGTCTTCCTAGTACAAATTCGCCTGGACAGTAGAACCGGATTCAAGTCGAAGTCAAGTTGGACATATGGAAGCGAGCTATGGCCCACTGACTACGACGCTTGTCTTTCAAACGCAAGGACAAAGGTGGCATGGGTTCGATCCCGGCCTTCGGCAGACAATTTTGTGATAATAAACGGCGTGCGGCAGTTTACGCAAGACAACATTTGTTGTTGATCACTTGCACTCCACAAATATGATGTGCAAGTATGTACTAGTTTGTTACAGTTTCCTCTATCCCTAAAAATCCAAACCTAGTAACAAAACCAGTACATTAGTTACAATCACTGTTTGTAAGAAGGGAAATTGCGAAGGATTCGGCATGTACAACAAGGAATATCTGTACCTTGTACATACAGGTTTACTTAGAAAGCAAGAATACATTAGAGGTAGAAGATTTAACTTTCCATCGCAATATAAAATTGGTGTCTCCAAAAACCAAAGTGTTTGAGTAAGCATTTCAGCTTACTGATCGAAGAATGATCCTTCAACCCGAGTAAGTGAGTGAGTGAGTGCTTGGGGTTTAACGTCGTACTCAACAATTTTTCGGTCATATGACGACGAAGGAATCCTTGGGTGCATGCACTTGTAATGTGCCTCCTTGTTGCAGGACGGATTTCCACCGCTCTTTTATTTAGTGCTGCTTCACTGAGACGACTTACCGAAGGCAAGTAAGCCGCCCCGCCCGAGCCATTATACTGATACGGGTCAACCAGTCGTTGCACTACCCCCTTCATGCTGAACGCCAAGCGAGGAAATTACAACTTCCTCTTTTTAAGTCTTAGGTGTGACTCGATCAAGGATTGATCCTGGATCTACCGGTCCCGAAGCGGACCGTTCAACCCGACACAACCTTATTAGTGATGAAAACGTCAGGGTTAAACACGGACTTCTGATTTAGACAGCCACTGGGCACAGTTGTCCAAAAGTTGGTGTTAACTTTTGTCTGAACCTTTGTCCCATTAGTTTTGTATTGTAGACCAAGGCTTACATTAAGATTTAAGCCTGGCTTAAATTTTATTACACTTTTAAACAACCGGCCCGTATTTCTCAGCCAGCCAACCGGAAACCTATCTGCTGCAGCCGAAAAGAAGCTCTGTGGACTTCAGATAAATCCGTGAATGAGTGTATTATGTGTTATTAAAAATAAAAAAAACATCCCCAGTACTGGTATGTGAACGCGATGTCCTTCATGGACGTCTTAATAACGTGATAATAAAAGTCAGATTTGGCTCGTCAGATGTATGCTGGCTATTGACTGATCGTGTATACATATATATATATATATATATATATATATATATATATATATATATATATATATATATATATATCTACAGCCTATTGTGTGCGCTGGATATAAGGCCAGTCAGCTACTCAGCTGGGTCTTTGTGCGGTCTGTTGACAGTTCAGCACATAATGGCAGTTCCGAGTATACAGAGGTGTCAAAAAAGAATCACTACAACTTTCCGTAAACACAAAAATAGCGATCGCACATTTCTAGCCTGCAAGACATATTATAGGCATGTACAGATGAAACGGAGACTGTTTTACATACAACTTAATTCTGGTAAATAAATAAGGCTTACATCTACCTGAAACGATGCCTACATAAAGTTGTTTGCATGTATGTTTATGCATATCTGTACATCGAGGTCTATACATGTATGTATACGCCGCATTTATAAAACGTCACAGGCTGTACAAGTGAGTATACGTCTGTATAGGTGTCGAGGAGTTTATAGAGATAGCTGTACAACGCACGTTAACACATTACCATGGCAGTTGGGGCGATTCGCTATATATACATCTGTTCAATCTGCCAAAACAATCATACTGAAACACCGAAAATAAACCAGCAAATAGGCTATAACACCCACCAAACACGTTGTGGTACGCTCTGCATATAACTGTAGCCTGTCCAGAACTCGGTGTTAGATCTATACACTGCCAAGCACTAGACGAACGCGTACCATTAACGAAATGGTCAAAAAGCATACTGCCTTAAAGAACAGCAGCTCGTAACTTCAAACTTAGCATGCTACATATACCGGGCACTAATTTGTTTGTCAGTGCTTGTACTTAGAGGCGTTTACTTGTGGATGGATCGAGCCATCACAAAAGGGGTTAGGTTATGGGTTGCGAAAAGTGGTCATTGGAAGGATGTTTGTGAAGATGGAATGTATAGCTCTCATAACTAGTACTGACGTCGGCACGTTTTTGCTCCAAGCCCTCTTCGTGTAAAATCGTATCATCCCATCAATTCACACAGATGTCTCTTCTATTACTCAAGGGCTCCAAATTAAGTCGCCCAGCCTCAGGGTCTTTCCAGAAGCCTTTTAATCCGTGAACAGACGTACCGGTATCATACACATATACACCCCTCCCCCCACTCCCCCCCTCTTTAACCCCCACACAGAAGTTACCCCTAAATAACACATGTCCCATTGTAGCATGCCTAGACAGTTATGTACGTGGAATCAATCAGTATTGTTAGGATGGTCTATTTGATATGATACAAAGCTTCCAGTAATTCCGTTATCCCAGATCGGTCGCCCCACCCTATCCTCATCCGTCCCTGGACTCTCCCGGCCACTTCTTCCCGCCCCTCCCCCAGGGGTGTCTTACCTTGGCCTCCCCGTACGTTCCCCGGAAGCCTCCTATTACAAGGGCGTGCACCACCTCCCTGAATCTCAACGTTCCATTGCCGTCTTTGTCGGACTGATCAAAATTCACGCTGTACTTCTCCAGCTGTTTCTGAGTCCAGTCGTTCGCCATCCCGGCGGCCAGACTGCTCGAGTGAGGAACTCTTTCTCCTCAGTCACTGGTTATGTACAATCGGGTACGTCCAAGTGGCCAGATAACACCGGCACAAGCCAAGTTTACAACAGTCAAACGTCACGTAGCCCTCAGCGTTAGTGGGGGATCTCCCCTCTACGGGAATTAGAAAGCTTTCACACCCATCCCCACACAACCTACATCCCAGTACAACATCAGTCGGGTTTTCACAACGACGAGCTAACAGTGAGCGAGGCTGGTACTCTGGCGGGTGTATGCGGTACCCCTGCTCAGGATGGGCCCCCTGGCTTTACTGTACAGAGCGCCGCCACAGAATACCCTCGCCTCTTGTTCAGTTATCGTTCGCACATGTGTTGGTACAGTTATTTGCAGTTCTTGGTTTCTTTAATGTTGGTCGACTTCCTTGCAGCCTAGCTGGCTGACCGGTTAACCAATAAGCCTACGCGCAACAGGCTGAACTGGAAAGCTTCGATAAAGCGGGCGGATCGGTATGGCGCAACGGCCTGTATTCGGTCTGTACTCCTAGTAAATGGCTGGACCACACCGAGGTGGGGGTACAGCTAATAGCTATAGTCAGTATATCGATTGCTGACGGCATATACGCCACCGATCGTCACAATGGATCGCGATGTCACCGGAGTATCAGTGACGATACCTTATTAACATGCACATTACATAAGGCCTCCATAGAGCCGTCCACTGTTATGGTGTCTAAACTTAGCATGAATACTTACCCTGATCAAGCCCGGTTTTTATTTCGTCTCCCTTGTAATTATGTCCATCGAAAAAGAAAACTTAACATGATCTTTGACAGCTATAGTAATGACTCAAAAAAAAAAGAAATGAAAAACAAAAAAGTAATTACTCTGTCAAGAAACTCTGTCTCCACCGGTTTTCCGCATAAAGTTGTTTATTTTTGTGGACACATTTTTCCACTTGCGCGGTTGTCATGGTAACCACATACCTATCATCAACACCCATGAAGATTCTCCTCAGTGGTTAGACTCACCACAGTGATGCTGCATGGTATTCTTTTATACATTTCAAACAAATGGATTTGTTGGGAAGTATATTGTGTTCACCTGAACTCTTGTTTATTGTTATAACTGATCTTGTGTGGGTGCAATTTCTCCGCTTTATGAGCTCGCAAGAGCGCAGCCTGTCCGCCTGACTCGATCCACACTTCCCACACCTGCAACATGCTTGTTCTTGAAAAATGGCAGACACCTAATCGTCTTTCAATTTCTCTCACTACTTTTGGTGCCTAGGTGACAATGCTCTTGTTTGTTCTCTTGTTTGATAGTTTGTGGAGTCTAACGTTAGTAGAAGATCACTTGATAAATAGATAGATAAAACAATCGATTAATCGATCAAAACAAACACCATCGTTCAATTATTGTGTTTCGGGTTGAAGACGAACACATTAACTTTAAAATCAATGAATAAACAGAACAAAAATGCGACAAATATTTCTGCTTTAAAGACTGTCAATTTACAGCAGCAAACATGAAGCAATTCTGAAGTTTTTGGATTTATTTGATCAATATAAACAGGTAGATGTATACCTAGAATTTATTTATTTATTTGATTGGTGTTTTACGCCCTACGCAAGAATATTTCACTTATACGACGCTGGCCAGCATAGTTGGTAGAAGGAAACCGTGTAGAGCCCAGGGGAGACCCACGACCATCCGCAGGTTGCTGTAGAACTTCTCACGGAGAGGAAGCCAGCACTGGTGAGAGACGCCTGGGTCATTGTGTTATAGATAACTAAGCTTATTTTATATATTTTTATTACAGACGTGTATTATCAAATGCTCTTTGGAATGTTCACAGTTTAGCACTGAGCACATCAATTATAATCCAAAAATAATTAAAAACGCAAATAAATCAATGCATTTGGTAAATTCAGTTTTTTGATTCTATTTAGTCTATGAAAGGCAGAACCGTAAGCAGAACCTGTGTTGTTTTCAGTGTCAAGTCTAAAGCTCACAAAACTTGCATTTGCGCATGCCAGAAAAAATGACAGTGTATTCGTCATTCACTTGTCTGGCGAATGTCAACACCATCGGTTTGTCTCGTCACTACGTCCACTTTCTCTGATTTCTACTCCATCAAAACCGAGCGCCCAATAGCTGTATGCAGTAAATCTCATTTTTTTTTTACATTTAAATAATTATTGAATTCAACTATGAACAAAACGAGTATCCTGTAAGACGGATCGGAAGCTAAAGGTCACGTGATCTCCTTAGTAACAAACGTGAGTTAACAGTGTGAGTGAAAACGGTCCTCCCAACGTTATTGCACAGGAAAATGCCTTTTTTCAATCGCTCAAACGATCTTGCATCCGTTGGATTTGTATAATTTTTAGCTTTCCAGATAGTATTTCTGCAGAGCATTCGTGGCGTTATTTTGTACAACTAAGCCTTACTGGTCGTTACTGAAGTGGCAAAAAATGACCTTTTTCTCAATGCGTTAACATTTGGTGATCATTTTGTTTTAGACACGAAAGGGTGTACACGTGACCCCAAACTTCCGACCCATCTTAAACAATCCGAGTTTAAACAAAAGTAGAGGAAACCAAGGGAAGTAACCGGTATTAGACAGAGGCACAATGCAAACAGATGAGTATTGTCCCCTTGGCCAGAGCAACCGTACTCACGTTCTTACGATAAATTAGCACATTGATTTTCCCTATTATTCATGGAGTAAAGTTTTCAACTGCAACCGCCCCCCCTACCCCCAGCCCCACCAAAAAAAATCCATACTTTTGCGCAGTGCCAGGTTGGCCTGTGCAGCTTGTGCTTTTCTCTACAAAATTTTGCTAGAAGTGAAGTCAACATTTTGTCACCTTGGTAACCTTCATGAGGGAGCGAGTAGTAACCCTCGACAAAAAGTTTTAAGTTCTATCAAAAGCGGACAAAATTCTGACATAACCGGGATAAAAGATGTAGAAATGTATAGTTTGTCAACAATGCCTAATATCTGCCCAGCAGTCTTCAGTTGGGAGGAAAATCGTCGACCAAATTGCCAGAATTGGACAAGTGTTACCTGTACGAAGGCCGCTGGCCGGCCGAGCCGTAAATGATTGCTAGTGATAGTATATTATCGGAACTTGCGCAATGACGTCATAGGTTTCTGGAACGTCCTTACTGGTTGACGGCTGATATACGTGTTCGTTTCGACGAGCAGATTCTAGATCGCCCTGGTTCGGTGCTTTCTCTTAGTAGGCATCTTTGCGAGAACACCTGGCAAATAACGGTTGTTTCACGAAAATGTTAACGAGGTTTTAATTTAAAGGATACACCAAACGCTAGGTTTTTATTTTCTTAATATAGAGTTTAGAATGTGGATTAACATATAACAGGACAAAAAGGCTTCTTAGCCTTCTTCTTGGGGTGTAAAAATGGCTACAGCTGTCCTCAGTCCTGAAATTCAGCTGCCTGGTGTTGTGGCGTCAACGCTGATAGCTTTGTACATGCGAGAGCCTACATTGGGGTGCTAGGCTGGTCTCACATTCTCAGAATGTTCATCGATGGTGTCATTTCCGAATTTTTCCGACCACTGGCGGAAAAATGCATAAAGAATAGTGGTTGTAAAGAAATGTAAAACATGCTCGCAAAATGAAATGTGAGTTTTTTGGGGAACATTTCTTTCATCATTTTACATAAAAGCATACTCTTTCGTTTTTTAGTATCTTTTCATGTATCCTTTAAGAAAATGTCGATGTCCAGTTTATTATAAAAGTTTTTTTTCAGATTTTTAAACATTTTGTTGGCAGCTAAGAAAGATCAACCCTGCTCTGCCTGAGGCACGAAATCCAAGAGACTTTTTCTTCCACAAGAACAAATCCAAGACTGCTGTGCAAGTTATAAGATACTTTGTTACTGGGTTCGATGTAAATAAACGGCGTTTGTCCACGTTCTCTGATCTTCGCGGCCAGCCGTGTAACGAGGAGTCTTGCCAGTCCTCGGCGGCGGACGGACGGGCAGACATACAGGTGGCCCATAGCTCCATCCTCGTAACAAATCATCCAGGCCAGGAGCTCGTCCGTACTCTGGTCGTGCACCGCCAGAGAGGGAAAGCTGGATATCACACCGGACATATAGAGGTCGGTTTCTGCTGGTGACGGTCCGTACGCCCAAAGAGGGGCCAGTCGGGAGCTGTACCGAGGGTGAAGGTCACCCAAGGTCATACCTTCAGGTATATCCTGCCTGATCGATAAATAGGGAACATCATGTTAACCTTAATATGTAATACGTATGTTTGTGTGTGTATACACTGTATGTGTATAGACTGTATGTGAATACGTGTGCTATCGTGAGTATATGTATTGTGTTGGATAAAATCGCAATGTTGAATACAGACCTATCAGTAGTTGCTGTCAAATTTCAACTGTATGAGATACAATATGTTTATATTATTCTGACAATTCTGACGATTTCGACAATTTGACATATAGACATTTAAATTTGTATACGAATATTCCGTCTGCCAGCAGTCAGCGGATGGTCGTGGGTTTTCACCGGGGTCTGCCTGGTTTCCTCCCACCATAATGCTGGTCGCTGTCGTATAAGTGAACTATTTTTGAGTACGGCGTAAAACAGCAATCAAATAAATAAATCAAATAAAACATACGAATAGTTACACCTAGCTACAGTGTGGAATAGCGACTGGGTCCTTATTTTGTATATCGGTTCACTGTTGATAATCTCTGCAGGTCCATTCAGCAAAGTGTTCAAAATTGTCATGGGATTTCCTGAAGTAATTTCACCAAGGTTTGTGATTATTAAATGAGTATAAAAGTTTTATACTGATTTAGAGAATAGCAAATTGAATGCGTGTCATTTATTTGTTTATTTGGCTGAAGTTTAAGACTTGCTCACTTATAAATAAGATGGTGGTGTGATTTATTGGTGGGAGGAAGCCGGATAGCCCAGAGAGAGACAGATGCATTGCTTACGGCGAAAACAAATTTATATTTTCTCTTAGAAAATTTTTTTGAAAAGTCCAGAAAGAAAATATCAAATGAAAAAAAAATAAAAACATAAAGTATAATAACAATGTAGTAAACATATTCTTACATATCCGGTATGTCGACAGCGTCCGGTAAGTACATCAGTTGCGCTGTAGTCTCTTCCGTTTTCACGTCGTAGCCACAGGACTGTGCCTCACCCTCTATCACCGGCCATATCGTCTCACGAGCGGCTGAAATATCGACATTCGACAATGCAATGGAAAAGTAAAACCAGAGCAGCGGCGGCAGTATGATAAGTGGCAAATGGCCATACCTAACCGGTGAATCACAGCTTCTTGCCAGTTTACCTAATTTGGAGTTTCATTGTAACTGTTCATGTAAATGGTTAAACAGAAGCAAATTACATGCCGTTTCCACCATGACTGACGCTGAATTAGGTAAGAAAAAAACAACATGCAGTGATGATAATTGCAACTTACTAGTCAATTATACTCACATGAAAGAGACATTTGGAGATCTATTCAGCTTTGCAATAGCAACGTACATCAATAATTCTTGTGTTATTTACATACATGACGATGCATTAAGCCTGTTCAGAATTCCTTTTCTTCTGAACACTTGAGCAGAAAAATGACATAACATAGCCCTTAGATAACATCGTTGCTCGTCTATCACACGGTCATCACCGCCCTGCTCTGGTTTCACCTTCTGTGATGTATGTCTATCACGATATCGTCACTGCTCTGGTTTCACTCTCTGTGTTGTACGTCTATCACACGGTCATCACCGCACTGGTTTCACTCTCTGTGTTGTAAGTCTATCACACGATCATCACCGCCCTGCTCTGCTTCACCCTCTGTGTTTGTCTATCACAATATCGTCACTGCTCTGGTTTCACTTGTCTATCATACTGTCATCACTGCTCTGGTTTCGCTCTCTGTGTTGTATGTCTATCACAGGATAATCACCGCCCTGCTCTGGTTTCACTCTATGTGTTGTATGTCTACCACACTGTTGTCGCTGCTCTGGTTTCACTCTCTGTTTTGTATGTCTATCACACGGTCATCACCGCCATGCTCTGGTTTCACCTTATGTGATGTATGCCTATCACAATATCGTCACTGTTCTGGTTTCACTCTCTTTGTTGTATGTCTATCACACGGTCATCACCGGCCTGCTCTGGTTTCACTCTCTCTGTTGTATGTCTATCACACGATCATCACCGCCCTGCTCTGGTTTCACCTTCTGTGTTTGTCTATCAAAATATCGTCACTGCTCTGGTTTCACTTGTCTATCATACTGTCATCACTGCTCTGGTTTCACTCTCTGTTTTGTATGTCTATCACAGGATAATCACTGCTCTGGTTTCACTCTCTGTGTTGTATGTCTATCACATGGTCATCACCGCCCTGCTTTGGTTTCACCCTCTGTGTTTGTCTATCACAATATCGTCACTGCTCTGGTTTCACTTGTCTATCATACTGTCATCACTGCTCTGGTTTCACTGTCTGTGTTGTATGTTTATCACACGATAATCACCGCCCTGCTCTGGTTTCACCTTCTGTGTTTGTCTATCACAATATCGTCACTGCTCTGGTTTCACTTGTCTATCATACTGTCATCACTGCTCTGGTTTCACTCTCTGTTTTGTATGTCTATCACACGGTCATCACTGGCCTGTTTTTGCTGTATGTCTACTACACTGTTGTCACTGCTCTGGTTTCACTCTCTTTTATATTCAAGCTTTTCGTGTGATATATTTATATATTCGTAATTATGTTCACAGTACTTCTTTTAGACATTCAGTTAAAAAAGTGTCGACGTTTTAATTTTTGTTTGGAAATAATAACTTACCAGTGAAATCAATCCTGTGTCGTCCGTCAAACAGATTCTGACTGTTCAGGAGTCCACGACATGCCTCTTTGGTCAAGGCGAAGAGTTTGACCTCATAGTCTATAACCGGTAACTGCACAAAGAAATTTTGTAAGTTTGTAACCAGAAGATGCATCATCTTGTCCATCTTCAGAAATGTCTTCTTTGTAAATCAATATTAACATCATACAAGTATACACACCAACGTAAAATGCGATGAAGTATTTGGATTATTTACATATGTATTTCATTCTTGTTTTACGACCTATACATTTGTTCTAGTGTTTGGCTTACATGACAGCACCGTGGTTTATAGACCAAACGTGATAAAACACCTTCATAAAAGTTCAGGGAAAAGACCTGGACTTGAACACACACACTCACGCAATTCCCAGAGGATTACCAGATGGACACTTTAAACCGGACAACCAGCGATGCCCAATACATATGAAAAGCTGGAATATAAATGAGTGTGAAACCAGAGCAGTGTCAACAGTGTGGTAGACATACAACACGGAGAGTGAAACCAGAGCGGTGATGATCGTGTGATAGACATACAACACAGAGAGTGAAACCAGAGCAGTGATGATCGTGTGATAGACATACAACACAGAGAGTGAAACCAGAGCGGTGATGATCGTGTGATCGACATACAACACAGAGAGTGAAACCAGAGCAGTGATGATCGTGTGATAGACATACAACACGGAGAGTGAAACCAGAGCGGTGATGATCGTGTGATAGACATACAACACAGAGAGGAAACCAGAGCAGTGATGATCGTGTGATAGACATACAACACAGAGAGTGAAACCAGAGCGGTGATGATCGTGTGATAGACATACAACACAGAGAGTGAAACCAGAGCAGTGATGATCGTGTGATAGACATACAACACAGAGAGTGAAACAGAGCAGGGCGGTGATGATCGTGTGATAGACATACAACACAGAGGGTGAAACCAAAGCAGTGATGACAGTATGATAGACAAGTGAAACCAGAGCAGTGACGATATTGTGATAGACAAACACAGAGGGCGAACCAGAGCAGGGCGGTGATGATCGTGTGATAGACATACAACACAGAGGGTGAAACCAGAGCGGTGATGACCGTGTGATAGACGTGCAACACAGAGAGTGAAACCAAAGCAGTGATGACCACTAAAAGTAGCAAATGACAAGCCTACTAGTTTCACGGGTTAAACAGAATTTGGTAAAGAAATGCAGTGAAGTCAAGCTGATTCTGAAAGATAAAAAACTCATTAAGGAACAATGAGGAGAAGACTTCAGAGTAAAACATCGCTGGCGTAAAAGAAATCCTCAAAACGCAATCACTTTAATCATTCAATATCTTTAAAAAAATAATAAGAAAATATAAAGGTATACATAATTTTCCTTTTACAATTTTAAATGCTCATTTAGTTCTCGGTTTCCACCAGGCCGTACAGCTTTCCTCTCACCGTAAAGGTGGCTGCCGTCGTATAAGTAAAACACCATTTAAATAAATAAATAAACAAATAAACTTTCCACATAATTAGGGGATTAACAGCGCCGAGGCGGCGTTTGTTGTGTAACCCGATTCCGCTGAACCTTGTTTCGTACCGAGTCAAATCCCCAGAATGCGATATTTGACTCGGTACGAAACAAGGTTTAGCGTTATCGGGCTACACAACAAACACCTCTTCGCCGTTACACAACAAATACCAAGACGAATGTGTCAAAGTCTATTCTACCGATAAAAATGAAGAGAATGCGGCAAAACTGCATATTTCATGCTGCCATACTGATTTACTCCCTCCGCAGAGGTCGTGCATTTTATACCAATCAAGGTATGTCAGCAACCTGCGGATGGTCGTGGGTTTCTTCCGGGATCTGCCCGGTTTCCACCCACCAAAATACTAGCCGCCGTCGTATAAGTGAAATATTCTTGAGTACGGCGTAAAACACCAATCAAATAAATAAATAAATAAATAAATAAACCAATCAACGGCAATCCTAGGCCATTGCAGTTGACCTAGATATGTCAAAGCTGTGTATATAAGACGTCGAATCATCTTGTTGCGTGACGTAGAAATGTAAAAGTTCACTCTGATTGGAACGTCTTAACACAAATGTTTCTTTTTCAACGGCGTGGCGTCTGGGTGTAAAATATAAAAAAATGTAAAACCAAAAGCGATATCTAACACGTTTATCAATGAAGGAAGTTCCGAAACGTTACCTTTATATAATTCACAAATGTAATCTACCAACTAAACAAACTCAAATTCCTTTTTTTTTTGTAGAAATGTACAGATTTTTTTATTTAAAGGAACCGGCCGGTGTGTTGCGTGACACACTCGATGTTGTTCGAAAAGTCATCTCTATTTAATATGTATATTTGCACACGGCCTGTAACTAAAAGCAGGCTAGATTTACACCACAGAGATTTATTTTACATGTTGAATGAAACTAGCGTCTAACCTGAGCTATGTACCGTACCCAGTAGATGTTTATAACACTGACAGCATCAATAATTTCAATTGGAAAAGTGTGTCGTCACGGAGGGCTAAAATATTGGCAATGTCGCGTTAAGCCCAATCTCGTTCATCCCTCACGATAGATTATTAACACGCTGACTGCCGGACACAACCAGCCCGACCACCCCCACAAGCCATGCATGGATTACGTTAGTAGCTGAGTTTATCTGTTCGCTCACCCTCTTTTCGCCCCCCGACGGACAGATTAGGACAGCGCTCACTTTAGGCCACGAGTTGACCCAGATCTCACTCTCGTCCGTCTGCCACCTCTGTATCTCCAGAAGAGAGCCGTGCATCTTCAAACAAACATAAACAGGTATGATTATGTTATATCCTCTCCGTCATCCACCCCAAATCAATGGTCGTTGGGATTTGGTGACGGTAAGTAGCTCATATGAATGTTTGTGTAGTCGCTTACGTACGGAAGACTATTTGTACCACGGTGAAAAAAAGGTGGTAGAAAAAGTTAAATGTTTGAGATAAAGATGTCGAAATTTTTAGTTCAGAAAGTCAGAATTCTGACTTTTTTTCTCAGCATGGTCTCAACAGGTCGACTTTCTTAACTGCAATACTGAAGTGATATCCAAAAGTCGACTTTTTATTTCGAAATTTCGACTTTTCATATCAAAATGTCGACTTTGGTCTGGTGGCATATTTTTATGTTCCTCTGCATTTTCTGTGTCTCACAATGACAGTGACTCGTCGTACTAATGCAGGTGTTTTTCTTGGTCTGATGCATAAGTTTGGTTATCATACCAATGTGTAGGCCGATAAAATATTTCAAAACTACGGAAAATAAAGCATCGGAAAATAAATGTCAAAATGTCGACATAACAAAGTCGAAATTTCCGTCCAGTTGTTTTTCACTTTTGACACCAATAGCCTTCCATACATATGAGGGCCTCGTCCGTTCTCTAAAAATATTTCGTCAGTGCGATGGTGGATGGCTTTATGCGTGGATAAAACTTTTAGAGAAAAACGTTCCCCTTCGGTAACCCATGCAGTTAACGGACTTGCAACCACGCTAGCATAATTCCAGCACGTGAAATCATTTTTCCACGGACGCTGTTTACTCTGGGTACCACGGTTTCCTGTACACGTGAGAGCGATTATTTTGTACATGTGAAATATCACTGTGTAAGGCCTTAGACCTGATTAAGTCCATGAAAACAAACCAAATCACTATATTGTAACATACAACCGTCAGCCACCTAAAAGTCTTTAGACCTACATGGGATAAAACCCCGGGTCAGATCATACCAAAGACATTAATACTGTTTTCTGTCCTTGATGCTGCTTCGCTTGGGGCTCAATGCGACGTAAGTACACATATCTCATGACTCCCGTCGTCATATCGATGAAAAATTTACGAAAAAGTACGACCTTAAATCCCAATAATACGTACATTCATACTGTAACATACCGTGTCATTGATAATACCATTAATATCATTTATCAGAAACGAGTTTACATACATAGTTTGGTTAAAGTTGACGCCAACGCAGCATTTTGAGTAATTTCAGATCAGAAAGTTTAATTAATTTTCCCGCTCTTCCAGTTTACATTTGTATACGAACCATGTTGACACCAAAATACAGTATCTCAACGGAGCATTGGGCCTGCCTGCAATCAATAACATCGATTTTTTTACCTTCTGTTTAAACCATGGTGCTAGGGGATGTTTACCTTGCGGCTTTTAAAGCATTTACATGAACAGTAGGAAAGAAACCTTAACTGAGGTAAGCTGACCAGAAGTCGTATTGCAATGGTTACATGTGTCCATTTGCCAACTACCACACTGCCTCGCTGCTCTGATCTTAGTTGCTATGTGGTAGTTTTTTTATGTTTTTACTGCATAAAATTGTCGTGTGTTCGACTGGAAAGTAACTCAGAGGACGGATGTCGGATTTCCTCCCCCATTGAAGATAGCAACGTCATGTTTAGTTGACTAAGAAGTGAACTGTGTGAAGAAAGGGCTAGTTCCCGAAAAAGCAATCTTCATTGTACCACATGTCTTTTTTTTAGTCTCGTTCTGTGTTCCAAAAAAGCCCTACTGAAGAATTTCTGTTTGTCCTCGTTGTGAATAGATGTGGGTCAGTGCACACCTAGAAATATGAACGAAAGTGACCTAGTGTTTAGGTATGTGCGGAGTTATCTGGTCCGCTTTGGCAGAGGTACATGCTTTATATGTAACCCGGCTAGAACGTTTTGTAACTGGTTGCTTGTCTGATTTAAGCACCTCTGGAATAGAATAAATTTATTTAGCCATTTCCAGAAGGAAGAGAAACAGTAAAATACAGTTTCAGTTATGTGTTTTGGAGATTTCTACGTGCCAAAAGACAATGTATGTGGGTAAACTATTGGCACTTTGTGGGTATAAAAAAAACATGTGCGCATAAACGTATAACTGACATATTCTTGAGTACGACGTAAAACATCAACCAAATAAAACATTAAATCAATATGCAACAGAAATAAGTACATAGAACGGCCATCACGGATTGTATTAGACAAATTGCAGCAGCATACAATAGGCTTAACATGACAGTTACAGGCTTACCGTACCGGTAATGACATGGGAAAAAACGGTTTCAGACATTGCAGCAGAGATGACAGCATTTCTCTGTTGACCCTCACAGCCATGGCTGTTCTCTGCTGACTTCATATACAGTTTGGTCTTGTCTATAAGAGAGTGTAAACCCTGCCCGCATCATATGACCTCTGTCTGGAGTGTGTATGTAGGGTAAAGAATAGAACAGTACGGGTAATATGGGTGCTAATCTAGGCTGGGAATGTCACCTACATTCGGCCCGCGTGTCCTATCAAGTTACTTAATAAACAGCCCTTGCTGTTACTTTTGGAGACAGATTTAAGTTAGGAGGTATGTCACGTACCTACTGAAGGACGGTGGTTTTCTCCTTAAAGCAGACTGCCGCCATGTAAGAGAAAAATTCTTGATGACGTTTAAGTTAACGGAGGTAAATTGACAACAGGCCTTATTTTCACCAAATCTCTAATTAAATTAGGCAGACAAACACAAAGGGGTAAAATACAATCATATTCACTTAAATTTTCTCCTGCGCCACTGTAAACCCCCAGCTTTTGGTGGAGATCCATGGACATGGTATTGCTGAACGTTATCATGAGGTCGGAAGTTCGTCCCAGTTCTCGAATCTCGGCCGCTAGGTGGATGACGACGAGTGTTGCCAATCCTCGGCGGACAGACGGACGGATGACAGGCGGACAGACGGACAGACGGACGGACGGACGGACAGGCGGACAGACGGGCGGACAGACGACAGGCGGACAGACGGACAGACGGATAGACGGACAGAGGGACAGACGGACAGGTGGACAGACGGACGGACGGACAGGTGGACAGACGGACAGGTGGACAGACGGACAGGTGGCCCATAGATCCAGCCTCGTAACAAATCATTCGGGATAGGAACTCAGCCATCTTCTGGTTGTACACGGCCACGGACTGGGAACTTCAGATCAGGCCTCGTATATAGCTACAGGTATCCTTGTCCTTCGTTCAGTAGAAGCCCGCTGTGAGATGACCTGCTCTGCGAATTCAGGGTTAACGTTGCCAATTTCCACAGTCTGGGAGGGGTTAGGTCTGTAGACGAAAATACGACTCGTTTCTTATATTAACAGCTGCAACGAAAGCGAGATTTTTAATTCTTAATAATAACGATACCTTGTGAACTGGCATAATATTTATTTGAATTCATTGCTTGCTGCCAGGCCTTCCCAGGTACAGCCAGGTAGAAAGCTAACATGAATTAGACTTGAACTCACAGCGACCGCGTTGGTGGGAGGTTCCTGTGTCCGTACTGGCGTGCTAACCAACCATGGAGTCATCTGGCATAATGCACGATTCGGATACTGGTTTAATTAATCCACCAAGAACATTACATGCATGTTTCCGTCATCATTTGATTATTTTTGTTTATTAAACGAGATGACATTACAGCATTTTGAGTATTTCTTAACCAGTGGAATCAAATATATTGCAATTACCATCAGTGCATTTTTAAAACCTAGTTCGACCTAAGCTCTGGTGCTACATGTTAGGGCGCGAGTAATTTAGCTATTTAACCATATACATGATATTTTTTGATTTTGTTTTATTGGTGTTTTACGCCGTGCTCAAGAATATTTCACTTATACGACAGCGACCAGCATTATGGTGGGTGGAAACAGGGCAGAGCCCGGGGGAAACCCACGGCCATCCGCAGGTTGCTGAGGACCTTCCCACGTACGGCATGAACAGTTAGAATAAAAGCCTAACTGAGATAAATTCACAAGAGGCCGTATTTCACCTGTTACGTGTGACCATTTGACAAACATCCTTCCGATGTGTACGTAAATTACAAGAGCCAATAATGTTAACCTTATCCTTACTATATGTAAGGACAGTAGAGGAAGATTGCTCATGTCTTTGTATTTATTTATTCTTTTCATATCTGTATTTTTTCAAAGCTGATACTCTGCAGAGGAAATTCCTTTTGCAAAAATTCTTGTAAAACAAGTCTGATATATGTATTACTGAGTGTAAACGAATTTTTTTTCATTTTCTGAATGCCCCCGATGGAGATCAAATGCTGATTTGGGTAATTTGCTTGTGTGTGGAACGACTGGACCAATCGCCAGAATCGTCACCAAGACATTACGAAGCCAGTATGCCGTCAAGACGATTATATACCATAGAGAATATTTTCTCTTTGGTTTATTTAATATTTGCATTGCCAGTCAGTGTACTTCTGTATTGCTCACATTTTAAAGGAAAATGAAACCAGACTGCTCAGAACGATCGAAGCGTTGACTTCTGTAGGCTTTTGAAACTTTCACGAACTTATAGTCACCCCAACTAGACGGCGACCGCATTGGTAGGAGGTTCCTGGGTCATTACGCTGCTCCTCTTGGCCGAGAAGGTCCATTTTTTGACTGGTCTGGCTGTGATAATTACAATTAGCTTATCGTTGACGTTGTACAAGCGGTCCCAAGGTCGATGTTGGAAGATGAGCGTGCATCTTCTTCTGCATTTAAAGGACAAAGGACATTTAAAGAAACCGAAGAAAAATATGCCAAAGTAATTCTAAAAATATTTCAGTTTTAAGGAATATTTTGTAATTTATAAATGATCCGTCTCTTTTATACATATTATCTCTCACTGGTCAGAAATAACCGTCATTAGTGAACACACTGGGAACGCGCAACCAGCTCAGCGTCCCAATTTCTAGTTCTCGCTAAGGGTTTCGTGTATCGTGGAAAGGTGGAGAAAACATAAAAATAACAAGTTCAATGAAAGAGTGCGAAGAGCTATTCCTAAATGTGGTCTTCAATATTTTTTCAGATTTTTCCTTAAGGATAAAAAGTCACTTGAAAATAATTTTTGTATGGTGGGTATTTGGGACCACCTTTTGGTGTTTATAGTCTTTGTTTAATAATGTCATAAATGAGGATGTAACACAGGTTTAATAAATATTTTTTGCACTAGAATGTGTTCTTTTCAGCTAACAAATGTATTAAACCTCAAACTGGATCATATTTATATTTTTAATATGTTCATAAATATTATCATAATTTAGGTTAAATGCATATTTTTCGATATGAACAACAAATTTACATTCAAATAAATTTATTACACAAGCATCACATCCTTATTTAGAACACTATTATGCAACAACGATAAATACCAAAAGTTGGTCCAAATACCCACCATACAAAAATATTTTCAAATACCCTTTTCTCTGAAAAAAATCCCAAAAATATTAAATATCATATTTGCAAATAAGCTGTGACACTCTTTCATCTGATTTTGGCATAATTTTTATGTTTTCTTCTCCTTTAAGAGTTATTGGGATATACAGTGCACACTTGATTTTTAGTTCAGATCTTGTAACTAGAACAATGTTTTTGTGTAGGTATACATGAAAAGTATTCATATCAACGGAAGGTCTGGGAGAAAACTTTGTAATTCCCATGCGGAGTAATACTACATGAGCAAAAATGAATCTGAGTGAAATTCACGGTTTTCCAGTTGGATGCCGTTTCAAAGAGTGAAAGTCATATATTGTGGAGCACTGGAGTATCGTAACCTTGTGGCATTGCATTCAGGAGGACTGAATTGTGTTTGTAGTGTTTTTTATCCCACTATAACATTATACTAAGTACTTTGGTAATCACAAGTATACACATGTCTTTATGTACTGTAATTCTTCTAGTATTAAGACAGATGTTAGTAAGCAAAAATTTACAATCCTCTGGTAGTTTTCACAGAAAAAATAAAGATATGGATTTGTTGTTTATTTGATGGACGAACCATGTGAGATATAAGAAACGGTATATTCTTGGTACAATGACATGTATGTTGACTAAAAGAAGACGAGATGCCCCAGAACTTATAGGAATTACAGTGTCTGTGTAAATACATTGTGGCGTTAAACCTTAATCATTCATTTAAATACATTGTAATTAAGGTATTGTTTATTTGCTATATACATTCATGTATTGTTTTGTGTGTACTGCTGAATGAATGTAATTGTATTTGGACTATAGCGGAACACTATTTTTAAAATAAAATACATTCATATTAATGCTTGTTTTTTGTCACCTTGTTTGAACAGTTAGTTAAAATCCTCCCCATCGATTGATTTGCTATGAAAGTTGGCTTCATTACCCTGTGTTCTGGCCCCGATAGCACAGAATCGAGAGCGTCCGCTTTGGGAGCGGTAGATCCAGGGTCAATACTGGGTCGAATCACCCCTAAGACCTTAAAAGACGAAGGTGTCTCAGTGAAGCAGCACTAAATAAAAGAGCAGTGGAAATCCGTCCTCAAACAAGGAGGCACATGGCATGCACTCCAAGGATCCCTTCGTCGTCATATGACTGATAAATTGTCAAGTACGACGTTAAACCCCAAGCACTCACTCACACACTCATTACCCTAAGCTGTTATTTAGAGTGTAATACTAGCATGTAATCCGGCTTTCACATCGTCTTGCATACATATCGTTAAACAAAAGCCGATTAACATGCCTTGGTGATCTATTTATGTGAACTTAAAAACTTTTTCTCAATAGGTAAAAATGCATGTCATCATCGCCATCTGTGCGTTTACGTTTAAGCTCTGTATTTATTTACATGTACAGTTTTCTTGTTAGGGTCTTCAGTTCCTACATGACCTCTGTTGTCACTCAATGACCTGTAATTTGTTGGCACAAATACAAACCAGTAAGGGACTGGGAGGTCCTGTCTCATCTTCTATAACAGGGCTGAAATCTGGCCTCTGGAGAGTCTCAACACCTCTCATTTCACTGGTCATGGGATAAGGGTTGTGAGTGAGTGAGTGCTTGGGGTTTAACGTCGTACTTGACAATTTTTCAGTCATATAACGACGAAGGAATCCTTAGAGTGCATGTCATGTGCCTCCTTGTTGCAAGACGGATTTCCACAGCTCTTTTATCTAGTGCTGCTTCACTGAGACGCCTTACCAAAAGCAAGTAAGGCTCCCCGCCCGAGTCATTACACCGATACGGGTCAACCAGTCGTTGCACTATCCCCTTCATGATGAATGCCAAGGGATGAAGCTACCACTTCCTTTTTATAGGTCTTAGGTGGGACTCAGGATTGATCATGGATTTACCGCTCCCGAAGCGGACCCTCTACCAACTGTGCTATCAGGACCGGTGATAAGGGTTGTGAACTCGTGTAGTAGGCCGATAAGGATCTGATGAAGGTGTATTTAATGAGATTTTATTGTGTATATGGCTGGGGTTCTGGAACCCCCATTTACCATTTTAACATTTGAATTTCTTCACAGATTTTGGACTATTATGAAATGAATGGAAGTACGACTTGGTAAACAGTATTACACTTGTTTAAACCTTGCAGATGGCGGAGATAGAACAGATTCGCGTCTGAAAATTGGCTAAGATGTATGGTTTCGAACCAATGACTTGAGAGTTGGGCAACTTTCGCCCAACAGGTCTGTCACTAGATGGAAGGTAGCCGAGGCGTACATATTACAGCGAGTGCGCTTCAGTCCTCTGATGATCTTATATCATATATACTCCCTTAGCTGATCATACATAAAAATAGTCAGAACTATACTCCCTTAGCCGATCATACATAAAGATAGTCAGAACTATATTCCCTTAGCTGATCATACATAAAGATAATCAGAACTATACTCCCTTAGCTGATCATACATATAGATAGTCAGAACTATACTCTCTTAGCTGATCATACATAAAGATAGTCAGAACTAAACTCCCTTAGCAGATCATACATAAATATAGTCAGAACTATACTCTCTGAGCTGGTCATACATAAAGATAGTCAGAACTATACTCTCTTAGCTGACCATACATAAAGATAGTCAGAACTATACTCTCTTAGCTGATCATACATAAAGATAGACAGAACTATACTCTCTTAGCTGATCATACATAAAGATAATCAGAACTATACTCTCTTAGCTGATCACGCATAAAGATAGTCAGAACTACACTCCCTTAGCTGATCATACATAAAGATAGTCAGAACTATACTCTCTTAGCTGATCATACATAAAGATAGTCAGAACTACACTCCCTTAGCTGATCATACATAAAGATAGCCAGAACTATACTCTCTTAGCTGATCATACATAAAGATAGTCAGAACTACACTCCCCTAGCTGATCATACATAAAGATAGTCAGAACTATACTCTCTTAGCTGATCATACATAAAGACAGTTAGAACTATACTCCCTTAGCTGATCATACATAAATATAGTCAGAACTATACTCCCTTAGCTGATCATACATAAAGATAGTCAGAACTATACTCTCTGAGCTGATCATACATAAAGATAGACAGAACTATACTCTCTGAGCTGTTCATACATAAAGATAGTCAGAACTATACTCTCTGAGCTGATCATACATAAAGATAGTCAGAACTATACTCCCCTAGCTGATCATACATAAAGATAGTCAGAACTATACTCCCTTAGCTGATCATGCATAAAGATAGTCAGAACTATACTCTCTGAGCTGATCATACATAAAGATAGACAGAACTATACTCTCTTAGCTGATCATGCATAAAGATAGTCAGAACTATACTCTCTTAGCTGATCATACATAAAGATAGTCAGAACTACACTCTCTGAGCTGATCATACATAAAGATAGTCAGAACTACACTCCCTTAGCTGATCATACATAAAGATAGTCAGAACTATACTCTCTTAGCTGATCACACATAAAGATAGTCAGAACTATACTCTCTTAGCTGATCATACATAAAGATAGTCAGAACTATACTCCCTTAGCTGATCATACATAAAGATAGTCAGAACTATACTCTCTTAGCTGATCATACATAAAGATAGACAGAACTATACTCTCTTAGCTGATCATACATAAAGATAGTCAGAACTACACTCCCTTAGCTGATCATACATAAAGATAGTCAGAACTATACTCCCTTAGCTGATCATACATAAAGATAGACAGAACTATACTCTCTTCGCTGATCATACATAAAGATAGACAGAACTATACTCTCTTAGCTGATCATACATAAAGATAGTCAGAACTATACTCTCTTAGCTGATCATACATAAAGATAGTCAGAGCTGCACTCCCTTAGCTGATCATACATAAAGATAGTCAGAACTATACTCCCTTAGCTGATCATACATAAAGATAGTCAGAACTATACTCCCTTAGCTGATCATACATAAAGATAGTCAGAACTACACTCCCTTAGCTGATCATACATAAAGATAGTCAGAACTATACTCCCTTAGCTGATCATACATAAAGATAGTCAGAACTACACTCTCTGAGCTGATCATACATAAAGATAGACAGAACTATACTCTCTTAGCTGATCATACATAAAGATAGTCAGAACTATACTCTCTTAGCTGATCATACATAAAGATAGACAGAACTATACTCTCTTAGATGATCATACATAAAGATAGTCAGAACTATAGTCTCTTAGCTGATCATACATAAAGATAGTCAGAACTATACTTTCTTAGCTGATTATAAATAAAGATAGTCAGAACTACACTCCCCTAGCTGATCATACATAAAGATAGTCAGAACTATACTCTCTTAGCTGATCATACATAAAGATAGTCAGAACTATACTCTCTTAGCTGATCATACATAAAGATAGTCAGAACTATACTCCCTTAGCTGATCATACATAAAGATAGTCAGAACTATACTCTCTTAGCTGATCATACATAAAGATAGTCAGAACTATACTCTCTTAGCTGATCATACATAAAGATAGTCAGAACTATACTCTCTTATCTGATCATACATAAAGATAGACAGAACTATACTCCCTTAGCTGATCATACATAAAGATAGTCAGAACTATACTCTCTTAGCTGATCATACATAAAGATAGTCAGAACTATACTCCCTTAGCTGATCATACATAAAGATAGTCAGAACTATACTCTCTTAGCTGATCATACATAAAGATAGTCAGAACTATACTCTCTTATCTGATCATACATAAAGATAGTCAGAACTATACTCTCTTAGCTGACCATACATAAAGATAGTCAGAACTATACTCTCTTAGCTGATCATACATAAAGATAGTCAGAACTATACTCTCTTATCTGATCATACATAAAGATAGACAGAACTATACTCCCTTAGCTGATCATACATAAAGATAGTCAGAACTATACTCTCTTATCTGATCATACATAAAGATAGTCAGAACTATACTCTCTTATCTGATCATACATAAAGATAGACAGAACTATACTCCCTTAGCTGATCATACATAAAGATAGTCAGAACTATACTCTCTTAGCTGATCATACATAAAGATAGTCAGAACTATACTCCCTTAGCTGATCATACATAAAGATAGTCAGAACTATACTCTCTTAGCTGATCATACATAAAGATGGTCAGAACTATACTCTCTGAGCTGATCATACATAAAGATAGTCAGAACTATACTCCCTTAGCTGATCATACATAAAGATAGTCAGAACTATACTCTCTTAGCTGATCATACATAAAGATAGACAGAACTATACTCCCTTAGCTGATCATACATAAAGATAGTCAGAACTATACTCTCTTATCTGATCATACATAAAGATAGACAGAACTATACTCTCTTATCTGATCATACATAAAGATAGACAGAACTATACTCCCTTAGCTGATCATACATAAAGATAGTCAGAACTATACTCTCTTATCTGATCATACATAAAGATAATCAGAACTATACTCTCTTAGCTGATCATACATAAAGATAGTCAGAACTATACTCTCTTAGCTGATCATACATAAAGATAGTCAGAACTATACTCTCTGAGCTGATCATACATAAAGATAGTCAGAACTGTACTCTCTTAGCTGATCATACATAAAGATAGTCAGAACTATACTCTCTTAGCTGATCATACATAAAGATAGTCAGAACTATACTCTCTTATCTGATCATACATAAAGATAGACAGAACTATACTCCCTTAGCTGATCATACATAAAGATAGTCAGAACTATACTCTCTTATCTGATCATACATAAAGATAGACAGAACTATACTCCCTTAGCTGATCATACATAAAGATAGTCAGAACTATACTCTCTTATCTGATCATACATATAGATAGTCAGAACTATAGTCTCTTAGCTGATCATACATAAAGATAGTCAGAACTATACTCTCTTAGCTGATCATACATAAAGATAGACAGAACTATACTCCCTTAGCTGATCATACATAAAGATAGTCAGAACTATACTCTCTTATCTGATCATACATAAAGATAGACAGAACTATACTCCCTTAGCTGATCATACATAAAGATAGTCAGAACTATACTCTCTTATCTGATCATACATAAAGATAGTCAGAACTATACTCTCTTAGCTGATCATACATAAAGATAGCCAGAACTATACTCTCTTAGCTGATCATACATAAAGATAGTCAGAACTATACTCTCTTAGCTGATCATACATAAAGATAGTCAGAACTATACTCTCTTAGCTGATCATACATAAAGATAGTCAGAACTATACTCCCTTAGCTGATCATACATAAAGATAGTCAGAACTATACTCTCTTAGCTGATCATACATAAAGATAGTCAGAACTATTCTCTCTTAGCTGATCATACATAAAGATAGTCAGACCTATACTCTCTGATGTACCACGAAAGGGTAAATCTCAAATAAGGATAATACTATTACCTAAGCCACTTTTTAAACTAACTTATGTTCAACCTGTATGATAACAATTTCTACTTGTGAGAGAATTCAAACTGAAAAGAAGTTTACTCTAATTATAACAACTGATAAACTGTCCCTAACGCACCACCGTAGTTGGCCCGTCGAATCATTTTGACTCGGTGGGGCATCGTCAGCATTTTGTTAAGCGTGATAGCGCAGAAGAAAGATCTAGGAGCCTCCCACAAACGTGTTCGCTGTGAATTTAAGCAGTTGTGTGCTTCTTGGACAAAGAATTTGTAGAAATGCCGCTCTCACTGTTTTTAAGGCCTTGGTGAAGATAAACGGCCGACAATGTTCGTGAGACGGTTTGAGAAGTCAAACCTCCCTTGATGACATCTTACTTTCCACCGAAAGTTCGTCAGTAGCTTGTCAAAAGTCAGTGGTTTATCTGGGCATACTCCCCTTTTCTCCACTCGTAAAACTGACCACCTACCTGTTAAATAAATAAATAAAGAAATGTATGGCCATTTCTGGGTCAACATTATATTATACACCCAACACACTGAATCCGAAGAAAATGATGTTATGTAAAGAATATACATGAGAATATAGGTTATTTTTATTTAAGATAAAAATGATTCTGGGGAAATAGGCCTCTACATTTATTCCCTATCCCTTCACTTTAACAGCTCGATGGTCTTGACTTACTACAGACAAGTGTACATCAAACATGGAGTTGAAAAAAAAAAGCGAAACTATGCACCACCCAGCAAAAGCAAATAGAACATTCAGCTTTTCTCTTTTCAGAACTCGAAATTTGAACCAGGTAGGTTTATATAGGAATGTGTGCAAGTCATTGTCAAGGACTGAGGCATCTTCAGATTTCTAACTTAAAAACTATCGGTTGCTCGTCACAGGCAATGACGTCACTCCAGAGTTAAATACAGGACAAATTTAGGGACATACACGTTGTCGTGGCATATGAGAGAGACAGAACCCGACGTCACTTCCTGCTTGTATTGCACGTAAAGGCCAAAAAAAAAATCGGTAAAGTGAAGTATATATTCGATGAAAAAGACCATTAAACCCATGTGTTTGTTTTAATCTTTCCAACCGAGCATAATGGTTTTAAAGCATCAGATTGTGCTGTGGTTGGAATGACTCAGGAGGTATAATCCGTGCCATCTATATGTTTGTTCATTTGTTCATTTATAGGTCCATTTGGGCACATGGATTTATAGATGTGTAAGTACATGCATCTCGAATGATGAAATCTAGCGGGCTGTGTGTGGTAAGTGACAAAAACATGATGTGACGTCACTGGTCCCGATATGGTTAGATAAAGCCACTGTAGAATTCCAAGTTTCAAATGCGTGTTCCTGGGTTGCGTTTTACTGGGTTGAAAAATTCGAAAAATACTAAATCCAACTATTTTTGTATACGGTGTTTAATGGTCTTTCATCTGACATATACTTCACATTAGTGTTGTCTTTGCCCGGAATACTCTGACGTCCAGACCAGGTGAAACGTTGCTCAAGTGTATACTAGTCGTCCAATTGTTCACAGTCTTATATTGTATTAATATAGTATTGGTGCCATATTAAACAGAATAATCTGCTCAATGACAGAATAGTCTGCTCAATAACAGAATAATCTGCTCAATAACAGAATACTCATTCGACCCATTTTTTAAAATTTAACAAAGTCTTTTTTTTGTTGAGATTTAACACATTTGACAACTATTCATTTCAAGCGGTGGTTCTCTTGTGTCAGTAAATTCAGATATAACTAGAACGTACTTTAGCTGCTGAGGTGACCTATCCAGAAATAGAACTTTTAACATTTGTGTTTCGTGCGTTTATCTAGAACATTAACTAACACTGTTACTTCTAACAATTGCCACCAAAGCTAATCTAACCCGAGCAATGAAATCGTCTCATCCATCACAGAAACTTTCCCCTTGCCTACTTCCTGGTTTTGACAGTAACCAATCCTGGATTGCAGCTATTGTGATAGCTGTAATACTTATATGTTCAGTGTAAGGCCCTTCTTATTCTGACGTAGTTACTTGATTCATGGGCTTCGTGCTTTGGACATTTTCTCTTATACCTATAGCGGACGGTACGATTCCGCTACCAGAGGTTGTGGATTGGAGTTCTCTGCATTCTAAACCCAAACATTTGCTACTTGAAAAAATGACGTGTCTCGTCACCACCACTGTGTACGTGGCAATTTGTCTGGTTATTGTGGTAGGCATGGAAAGTGAGTATATTTTATGGTTATGATTTATAAAAGTTTTACAATAACCTTTAATTTAGTTTATGCCGGAACATTTAAGAAGTATTGCCATAATGAGTCGTGCTCACTTTTAGTGATAATTTATGGTATAAGTTATGGTATCTTATTGATTACTTATAGCTATATTCGTCCCTGATCATTCTGTTTTCATGTATAAACTGACTCAACTATGTATTAGAAACTGTCGGTGACAACATGACGTATGCGTCAAAAAATACAATAAAATATAGCAACAACCAAAACGAAATGTATACACAGTTCGTGGCATGAAACAAGAGGAATAAAAGAATTAGATAAGAACTGGGGTGGAGAGGATTAAAAATTATGTTCTGAAACACAACTTACCTCTTTTTAAATGTCGTGGATTTGTTGCCCTGGAAACGGGAAAGAATGTGTTTAATTCTAAGAAGGGCAGCATTTATCTCAGATATTTTTAGGCAACATTTTTTAGACAATTATTTTCCGTGCTTTATACATTTTTGTGACACTTTCACCTGTGTGTTTTTTACCTGTGTGAAATGGTGTGCTCTTTTACATTTGTTATACTGTTTGGGTTTCTAACACAACTGTCAAACTTTTTTTTTAAACTTCCTTGACATTTTCTGTGCTTTTCGACTTTTGTGGAAGAGCATGTTCACAGTGGGGTATTAAAGGACGTAAGTGACGGGAGCAATTCTGCTGGTAGACTAAACATCCCCGAGGCCTGGTACCTTTGCATTGTCTTAATGTCATTGTATGTTAAACGTGATGGCAACACAGTATGTGGTAGTTCTAGACTAGTAACGTTTAATAACTTGCAAGTAACGTCACTGCATTTTTTTACTTAATTCTGCTTAAGCCATGGTGCTAAGGAGTATGTAATTTTCTACTATTTATGCATTTATATGAAGAGGAGGAATAAAACCGTAAGTGAGGTAAATTGACAAGAGGCTGTATTTTACCCGTTACGTGTGACCATTTGCCAGTTATCACACTCTCGTCGCTGCTCCGGTTCTCTCTATGCTGCATGTCTTAATTATATTTGATATGAGAAGCTAAGACCAGGGTCGTGGGGATTTTATAAGCTAAGACCAGCGTCGTGAGGATTTGTCAGCTAAGACTAGCGTCTTGGGCATTTGTAAGCTAAGTAAACATTCCATTGGCCGTTGAAATAATTAAGAAGTGTTGACACTGAGTCTGTGAAACGATCATTCTAAAGGGTTTCAGTACTGAGTCTAATAATACAGGAAGCGATAACACGGCTCACCCTCCCCAAAGCCGCCCCCCCCCCCCCCACCATTTTAGTGTATATTTGCTATATAGTGGTCGACAATATAAACTCACCTTTTCTAACCAGTTTTTGCTGTTTTTTCTTTTCTTTTTGGCTTTGCCTCTAACTTTCCACGACTGCAATTTTCAGACACTCCTCACAGTGAAAGCGCCCCATCAAAACAATTTGTCACGATGTCCATTTTTGCCTGTTTTCACCATATACTGGAGTATTTACTCCCTTTAGCTACCTATGTATGTTTTTCTTTTATTTTGATCCACATTTAGAAGTTCTTCCGTCCCCAAACTGTGGTAACAATGAAGAGGTGGTATTAACCACCGGCAGAAAAGGCATATGTGTGTGTATTGAAGGATGGAAACGGGTTGTGTCGGAAACAGGCGAAAAACATTGCAGGGGTAAGTTGTAACGTAAAAATACTCTGTTCTCCAGATGAATTAAAACATTGTGCTATACAGGTACACATTTCTAGTTCCATCTGATTATTATTTCTATTATATTTTATTATTCATTTTAATTATTCCATTTTAGGTAGCGGCATGCCACACATCGAACCACGACATCACAATCAGTATGACCCATTCATTAAGATCCCCTAAGTTCAGAGTGAAAAAGCTATGTTGTCAAACTTTCAAATGGGATAGTGATTTACCCGTGTTTAGTTGACACACAGCCAGCTATGTTGACACAACAAATCAAAATAACACAATAGGTAGACCAACAAGTTTTTTCATTTACAGCTGATGGGAATGAGGTCATGGCCTCCAGTCACCATGGTTTTAGGTTACTGAGTGGGGTTTGTGAGTGGTCAGCAAATCCACCACTTTTTGCTCAGTTAAACAAAATTCATGCGTGTTTCAAATGAGTACATATTCACACAAAAATTATCAAAAATTGATCACATGCCTTGCCCACCTGGTGTTAGCATTGTCCTGTGGTGTTAGCATTCAATGTATGCCCTTCCCTTCATTCCGACTCCATATCTTGGACTCGGTTGAATTGCGGTTGTGTAACCTATAGCTCTCTGTACAATCTAAACAGTTGTCTGTATTTGAAAGAATACAGAATCGACGCTGACTGGCTCACAGTGGAGACAAGGTTCCCTGGGTTAAACTCTGCAGCCTTGGTCACGCTTGAATAAGTATGCCATGCCTAAAATTCATTGCGTTCATAGTTAATTTAAAAGTTAAGCTCAAAAATCAGTTTTCGGCTACGTCTTAAAACAATAGGTTTGTCAGGTACCTGTCGAACTTCCGTGGTTTATTCAGGCCAATACACTTTCTTCAACCCATAAACCAATTTCTTTTCAGAGACCTGTAGCCTTTCAAAACTGGAATGTCCTAAAGGCACAGCGTGCTCCAAAGGTGAAAGAAATGAGTACGCATGTGTGTGTGCCGAGAATTTCACACTGTCGCCATCTGGCGAGTGCCTTGGTTAGTACATGTACACCTATAGTAAATAAAGATGACATAGTACAGATGTTAACTCTAAAAAAGCCTAATGTGTATCGTTTTGTACACTTGTGCAAATTTATTACGGTTAATGTGTACATGTAGTACACACATATAGTCTTGTGTATCTTTTGAACACAACTGCTTATTCAAGGGTATTCTTGTGTTATGTCTCGTAAAATACACTTGTTTTCATAAACCGTAAACTTGGAACGATTAATTTGACATTGTTATTGTCAGAAGTTTCCAAAAATGTATGTAGCGTGCCCAAGACGGACGCACAAGACTTGTTTCACGTGATAATCTGTGTCATTAAGTTCACATTTTACAGCATCCTACATGTTCTTAACCTTGCCAGTGTCTTAGAAAATAATGACATACAATTACAAACGATTTAATTCGTGTATAGTCTTGATATGGTCTGTACACTCTTGTGTACTGGGGATTATTTTGATGGGTTGACTGTTGTGCTGTGTAAAATAGGGACGAAATGACGAAATTTATTTGAAAACGGCTACATGTACATCAGGATACCCTCAATCTTGTTACTGGACACACCTCTTTGCGTTTTCGTCGTTCACCAATGCCAACGGACAGGTGTGTTGGAAGAGGTAGGGTAGAGAAATTGGCCAGTACGAGACATTATTCCATGGCTAATGTCTTGGATTTTCTCAATCTTTGAGCATCTGTGTTCAATCTAAAGCGTTACAGGCGCCATCATCGCTGTTATTTCACTATTGTAGACTAGGAATCACACACGAAAGTGAATTCAAGATGCTGTATGGTGTTTTGCAGGTAGTCGAATCCGAAATATGTTTAGGCACCAACAAATGTAGCACTGTGAAGAGTGTACAAAACGCAAATGGTATTGCCTATTTTCGTAGGACACATATACAATAGTAAACATAATCAAACAAAGTTTTTCAAGTACTGGCAAAACTATTGAAGTCAAACGTTTGAAGGCTGAATTTTAATATGCAATCTGTACATGTGCATGTATGTTGCACTCAATGATTTCTCTCAAGTAACACATTTTGTGTTCTCGGGAGCATCGTTGTCAAGAAATAGGGAATAAAAAAGTTAAATAAGTCACAAAATGATTAGCTAAGTAATAAATACATTAATTAAGACATGAAAGCCGCGGTCGTATAAGTGAAATATTCTTGAGTTCGGCGTAAACACCAATCAAATAAAGAAATTAAGACATGATATTCTTGAATATTTCAGCAAACCCCAGGGGCAGCGTTGCGAAACCCTCAAACTTGGCATGGATTGGCGGAGTTGTTGTGGGAGCGATAGGCGTTGTAATGCTGGTCATAGTTGGCCTCGTTTTGATCATAAGGTAAGACAATTAAGCTTATTTCAAAGTAGATGCTTGCAGCGTTTTACCGTCTTTGGTGCGAAACGCGTATGGCGCTATTCTTCACGAAGTATGTTCAGATACAGGTATAGGCATGTAAGGGAGAGAACAGCATTCTTGATAAGCTGTTCTCTAGCTTTCCATTTTATATTAGTTTTTATGTAAGTTCAATAATAATTGTAAATGTCTGTGATTTATTTATATATTTATTTGATTGGTGTTTTACGGGGTACTCAAAAAATATTTCACTTATACGACGGCGGCCAGCATTATGGTGCGAGGATACCGGACAGAGCCGCTTGAAACCCCACGACCATCAGCAGGTTGCTGACAGACGTTCCCACGTACGGCCGGAGAGGAAGCCAGTATGAGCTGGAGTTGAACTCACAGACATTGCATTCCTGAGAGGCTACTGGATCACTGCGTCGCGCTGGCACGCTAACCACCTCAGCCACGGAATTCAGTAATTGTAAATCTCTCTGACGACAGAATAATAAATAAGTCTGGAAAAAGTAGTATTTCATAATGGTAACTATCAACTTAATTAAGGACAGTTGATCTTTTTCATCTGTGTAAGCTTTCATTGGTAAGGACATCAGAGGAGTTCCCTAGCTGTTTGTTACTGTCACAGTAACGGAGTAGGTATAGTTTTATTTAGTACACTGATGTTGCTCCTGTTTGATCCCTGCATATTAAAGAAATACTTCTTTAAAACTTTTTAAAAATTGGCGACATGACATGGTTAACATATATGTATGAATGGCGTTTTATGCCGCAATCAAACACTCTAACGCTTTGCCACCCACGACAAAGCATTACACTTATTTGCGACGAGATATCTTTTAAAAACGTTCGTTTTTTGATAAATTTTATTTTTCGCAGATATCGACGGAAAAAAGAAGACATTGCTTTTCCAGTAACAAATCAACAAGGTGACAATCTAAAGCAGATGACTTCGGACAATGCGAGTAATGCTGAGGAGAACGCCCAGAGACAGTCGGAAACAGACGGAATCTCCCGAGTGTTGTCTCTGCACGTGCATCATGAATATGGAGTGGCCGATAGTGAGCACGTGATCACACACGACGTCACGGCGAGTAGTGGAATGACAGGTGATACCCAGGCGAGAGACTCAGTGACTTGTACTCCAATGGTAAAATTGTTAAAAACAGAAAACCAGTCCAAAGTTAGATGTGTTGGATTCATTGAGGTGCCATCTTTTATAACCGAACTAACAAGGAAAACAGTGCTACTCTGGGACAAAAGACAATTAATGTGTAACATGGGCCTTGAGACCGGAACAAACAACAGACACATAAATGTAAATTGGTATTTGAAACAAAACTATACAAACGGACGGTCAAGTGTGAGATTAAACTCATAATAACAGAAAGAAACGAAATCATAAATGTCTTAGAAAACAATGCCATACAATTACAAACGATTTAATTCGTGTATAGTCTTGATATGGTCTATATACAGTTGTGTTCTGAGGAGTATTTTGATGGGTTGGCTGATGTGCTGTGTAAAATAGGGACAAAATTACAGTCAATTACAGATATGCAATTTATTTGAAAACGGCTACTTGTTCATCAGGATACCCTCAATCTTGTTACTGGACACACCTCTTTGCGTTTTCGTCGTTCACCATTGCTAACGGACAGGTGTGTTGGAAGAGGTAGGGTAGAGAAATTGGCCAGTACGAGACATTATTCCATGGTGATGTCTTGGATTTTCTCAATCTTTGAGCATCTGTGTTCAATCTAAAGCGTTACAGGCACCAGCATCGCTGTTATTTCACTATTGTAGGGCTAGGAATCATACACGAAAGTGAATGCAAGATGCTGTACGGTGTTTCGAAGGTAGTCGAATCCGAAATATGTTTAGGCACCAACAAATGTAGCACTGTGAAGAGTGTACAAAACGCAGATGTTATTTCCTATTATCGTAGGACACATATACAATAGTAAACATAATCAAACAAAGTTTTTTCAAGTACTGGCAAAACTATTGAAGTCAAACGTTTGAAGGGCTGAATTTAATATGCAATCTGTACATGTGCATGTACGTTGCACTCAATGATTTCTCTCAAGTAACACATTTTATGTTCAAAAATGACCTGCCTCATAATGTAGAAAATAAGGCTTATACATGTAGGTGTGAAGAAATGTTTTGGAGCCTATTTCACTTAAATGGGTGGGGATTTTATTATTTTCAAATACAGTCTAGTCTGACAGGGTACAGTCTGTACTGACATGCAGTCATACTTCAAATCCAACTTTCACTCGTATTTTTATACAGTTGTTTGTTCTTTGAATGCCGGGTACATGTATCTGCTACCCCAGTTGTCTGGGAATTCACTTTACATCCCCCGCTTCGGGAGCGGTAGATCCAGGGTCAATCCTGGGTAGGGTCACATCTAAGATCATAAAAGAGGAAGTGGTAACTTCCTCGCTTGGCGTTCAGCATTAAGGGAATGGTGCAACGACCGGTTGACCTGTATCGATATAATGGCTTAGATGGGGCGGCTTAATTGGCTCAGGTAAGTAGTCTCAATCAAGCAGCACTTTATAAAGTAATCCGCCCTGCGACAAGGATTCACATTACATGCACTCTAAGGACCCCTTCGTACTCATATGACTGAAAAATTGTTAAGAGCGGCGTTAAACCCCAAGCACTCACGCACTACCCTTTCCATCCTGTTATTTTGGCAATGTGCTGTTCCAATCTTCAGTTATTTTATGAAGAAGATTCACTATTGAAAACCACTTGTTTACTTGACCTCGGTTATTAAAGGAAATTAATTCTTAAAAGTTTGCTTAGCTTGCCGATGGCGATAATATAGCAAGTACAACTTACCGCGCAAAGAGAACACAGAGTCTGTCGTCTAATTCAAGCGATTAAAAGGATACGGTATTATCTGCTGCGGCATTAAATTTGTCCCCTTTTTTCCCTACTTTTCCTCAGTTCTCCAAAATTAATGTTTGAAGACACTGGTTGGTGCGCGTGCAAATTGTCCTTGACAATCATGAAAGCATTTACAAAGAACGCCTAAACAAACATATTGTGGACAGATAAGGCGGCTTGTTTCACTGTACTAACAGCGAAACGCGTAAAGTAAAGACATCTATACACTATTGTGTATATAAGCTGTAACATACCTTCTCTCACAAAAATAATGTGACAGGAACACAGAAGTAATCTTGATTATACCAGGAGAACAGTCTCTCAATAGTTGAAATGGAGTGGGTTGGCGTTGTTGTTTTTGTCATGACTTTTAACTTGAAAACTGCCGGCGTTTTCTCAGACGGTGAGTAAGTCAGTTTTACTGTATCTCCGTTCTTTCCAAAGATCACTGCTCGTGTTGCCTTTATGACAATAAGCGGCCGGCGACGCTCGTCTGGACGTTTACAAAGTTTATCCTTAGTTAAGGACAACTTCTCTTATAATGTATATTTCTGTACATCAGATGTGGGAAAGTTTACCAGTAAATTGCTAAACTTCGCTGTATGGTTTATGTCGGACATCTGCTGTCCTCCGTCCATAGCGCTAACATTCGTCATATCTATGAAAAATCCTCCAGTGTTAAACAACTATCAAATAAATAATTACTGCTTCCATTGTTCTTGTCGTTATGTTTGATGCTCCGCGTGGTTTTAGGCATTTCCACATACTAAAAATAAGTGTTTCGTTTTTAAAAATATTTCTTTACAGTTTAGGAACGCGTGTTTATTCATAAAAACCATGTTTAATAACTAACGAGATGCATTTCTTACAGTAAACATGTGAGATGTTTATACAGTATTGTATTGAGGTGATTATTTTCATTAAATGCAAATTGTCCAGTAGGCATGACTTTGTGTTTATATTATGTATGAAAAGGACGATAAACATTTTAAGATGTTTACTATAGCAAAGATGTGATATTAAAACAATATAAATGTCACATTAAGAAATATATCTCTTAAGTCACTAAACATGGCTCTTCTTGTGAATAAACGCCATGGCACGTTGATAGGCTTTAACTAAAATGGGTTTAAAAATGAAACATTACTTTTAGTGTGCAGGTGAGTTTTGCTCTCATATTCCAGCGCTTATATATTACCAGTTGGATGTACCGCGTGACACGTATTATACGTCATACCTATAGCTCTTAGCGCATGTCGTAATAGTTGTCGCACATGATGATCCCATAGTGGCACCATTATTACCTCAAGGGGATTAAGCTATGGTTTCGGTGACTTTTGTTCGTCTGTCAATGGCATTATTATGGTGAAAGCTATGGAGGGGGTTCAGGCTATTTTTCATCATAGTGAGAGAAGAACAGATGCGCGGTATTGCGCTTCGTAGTATGGGTATTGGAACAGTTACCCTGTGTTGGAGGTGACTGCTCCCTTGTACAACAGAATTCTTAAAGTACTGGCGTGCGTTTGTCGAATCATGAAGGCTTACCAGTTGTGAGTGTTAGGTGCACAACCAAATGATACACTGTCTTCACGTCTGCTGCTTTACTATAAACGCTGTAGCCCTTTCTTATATTCTATAATGTTTAAAAATTGTCGTCATAGCCTGAACACACGGCAATCGTGTCCAACGCTGGGGTTATGTATACACGGATTTCTACATTAGAACAACCGGAAGTTTACCTACAAGTATGTATTGCCTCTCCTCTTTCGTGATTCTTTACACAGATGTAGACGAGGACACATTTGCTAAATTATATACATAATTATGTCACCTTATGTCTGTCCATGTGAAGGAAGATGAGGGGCAAAATAGCATACAGATACCACAAACAGGTATCACACAATGACATCTAACGATATAACAAAGAATCTTTCTATGCATGTCCTTCGGTTTTCCTCACGACCATCTATCCCATCAACTTTACACTTACCAACTGTATTGCTGATAACCCAAAGTAGTGCAATATCGAACATTAGAAAGCTACAAATTTGACAATGATGAGTTCTTAAACTGAATTTTAGGAAAGCAATATGCACCAGAGATTGGGAAACCAATCTAGATTGCAGTAAATAGACTGAAAGGCTCACAACATAAAAATGGGAAATGGTCACACGTAACCGGTGAAATCCGGGCTTATTAACTCAATCAGGGTTTTATTCTAACCATTCATGTAAGTGCTTGTGGCAAATTGCACGTCCCCGGAACTATACGCCACTGATATTGTAGTTCGTGAGGGAAGAGTAAAATATGAAGGACTTGCCTGTCTTGTCATTCACCTCAGTGAGGGTTTGGAAGTCTACTTGTTGATAAAATAATGCACGCTAGTAAACCCTTACGCCCATGTACGGTGGAGCCTAGTCCCGTCAATAACTTTGGTTAATATGTCAGAGGACTGAAGAGTGATCTAATGGTTACTTTACTAGCTTTAGGATACCCCCTCCCCCCTCCCCACCCCCCCCACCCCGCCAGGATTTTGAAATTTTTCACTTTGCCTGCTCTCACATCACGCTGATAACCTTGAACTATCCACGTGTAATCGTTTGAGCGGTCTATCCTTCGTTTTCTGATCCACATGAGCAACCTCTTGTACATCATATATGGGCAGAGTTCGTCAGTAGCTTACCAATGGTAGGGGTTTACACCGAGCACCCGTTTCTCATACCGGCCGCCACTGTATCAGTACAAAAAAGTCTTCAAAAACAAATTCAGCGTTCAACAACAATCAAGTAAATAAATCAGTGGCCTGAGAGCTTTTTGTGAACTATGAAAGTTTCAGTTTTTCCTGCCTTCCCCTACTTCGTGCGGATACACTATAATCTCTTTGATTTTGATATTCTGATAGGTACAAAACTATGCTAAAATTTGCATAACCCTGAAAAGTTTTGGTTAGGTCATACAATCTTGCTTTCCCCCACTTCAAGCGGATACCCTATAAATCTCTTTAAATTTGATATTCTGATAGGTATAAAACTATGCTAAAATTTGCATAACCCTGAAAAGTTTTGGTTAGGTCATACAATCTTGCTTTCCCCTACTTCGTGCGGATACCCTATAATCTCTTTAAATTTGATATTCTGATAGGTACAAAACTATGCTAAAATTTGCATAACCCTGAAAAGTTTTAGTTAGGTCATACAATCTTTCCTTTCCCCACTTCATGCGGATACCCTATAATCTCTTTGATTTTGATATTCTGATAGGTACAAAACTATGCTAAAATTTGCATAACCCTGAAAAATTTTAGTTAGGTCATACAATCTTGCTTTCCCCCACTTCAAGCGGATACCCTATAATCTCTTTAAATTTGATATTCTGATAGGTACAAAACTATGCTAAAATTTGCATAACCCTGAAAAGTTTTAGTTAGGTCATACAATCTTGCTTTCCCCCACTTCAAGCGGATACCCTATAATCTCTTTAAATTTGATATTCTGACAGGTACAAAACTATGCTAAAATTTGCATAACCCTGAAAAGTTTTAGTTAGGTCATACAATCTTGCTTTCCCCTACTTCGTGCTGATACCCTATAATCTCTTTAAATTTGATATTCTGATAGGTACAAAACTATGCTAAAACTTGCATAACCCTGAAAAGCTTTAGTTAGGTCATACAATCCTGCCTTCCCCCACTTCATGCGGATAACCTATAATCTCTTTGATTTTGATATTCTGATAGGTACAAAACTATGCTAAAATTTGCATAACCTTGAAAATACCCTTCAATAACTCTTCAGCGAAACTGTGTTACTGGCTTCGACTGTTAGGCGCTTGACCATCGAGGATGCGAGTTCGAATCCAACTCTCTGTGAATCTTTCTGACTTCATGTTTTGGCCACATCCACGTCAGTAAATAGCGTTCCGTTATGTGCCGTCTGCAGAGTTTGTAAATCTTGCCTCTGTTCAGAAATCTTCCTGTCAGTATATAGTGTCCCGTTCTCTGCTGTCTGTAGGTTTGTATTACTTGTCTCTGTGTAGAAATCCTGCCGTCAGTATATAGCGTCCCGTTCTCCGCTGTTTGTAGGTTTGTAATTCTTGTCTCTGTTCAGAGATCATACTGTCAGTATATAGCGTCCCATTCTCCGCTGTCTGTAGGTTTGTAATTCTTGTCTCTGATCAGAGATCATACTGTCAGTATATAGAGTCCCGTTCTCCGACGTCTGTAGATTTGTAATTCTTGTCTCTGTTCCGAGAACATGCTGTCAGAATATAGCGTCCCGTTGTCCGCCGTCTGTAGATTTGTTATTCTTGTCTCTGTTCAGAGAACATACTGTCAGTATATAGCGTCCCGTTCTCCTCCGTCTGTAGGTTTGTAAGTCTTGTCTTTGTTCAGAGATCATACTGTCCACTATATAGGGTCCCGTTCTTCGCCGTCTGTAGGTTTGTAAGTCTTGTCTCTGTTCAGAAATCATGCTGTCAGTATATAGCGTCCCGTTCTCCGCCGTCTGTAGGTTTGTAAGTCTTGTCTCTGTTCAGAGATCATACTGTCAGTATATAGCGTCCCGTTGTCCGCTGTCTGTGGGTTTGTAATTCTTGTCTCTGTTCAGAGATCATAGTGTCAGTATATAGCGTCCCGTTATCCGCTGTCTGTGGGTTTGTAATTCTTGTCTCTGTTCAGAGATCATACTGTCAGTATATAGCGTCCCGTTGTCCGCCGTCTGTAGATTTGTAATTCTTGTCTCTGTTCAGAGATCATACTGCCAGTAAATAGCGTCCCGTTCTCCGCCGTCTGTAGGTTTGTAACTCTTGTCTCTGTTCAGAGATCATACTGTCAGTATATAGCGTCCCGTTGTCCGCTGTCTGTAGATTTGTAATTCTTGTCTCTGTTCAGAGATCATACTGTCAGTATATAGCGTCCCGTTCTCCGCTGTCTGTAGGTTTGTAATTCTTGTCTCTGTTCAGAGATCATACTGTCAGTATATAGCGTCCCGTTCTCCGCCGTCTGTAGATTTGTAAGTCTTGTCTCTGTTCAGAGATGATACTGCCAGTATATAGCGTCCCGTTGTCCGCCGTCTGTAGATTTGTAATTCTTGTCTCTGTTCAGAGATTATACTGTCAGTATATAGCGTCCCGTTGTCCGCCGTCTGTAGATTTGTAATTCTTGTCTCTGTTCCGAGATCATACTGCCAGTAAATAGCGTCCCGTTCTCCGCCGTCTGTAGGTTTGTAATTCTTGTCTCTGTTCAGAGATCATACTGTCAGTATATAGTGTCGCGTTGTCCGCCGTCTGTAGGTTTGTAATTCTTGTCTCTGTTCAGAGATCATACTGTCAGTATATAGCGTCCCGTTCGTCGCCGTCTGTAGGTTTGTAATTCTTGTCTCCGTTCAGAGATCATACTGTCAGTATATAGCGTCCCGTTCTCCGCCGTCTGTAGATTTGTAATTCTTGTCTCTGTTCAGAGATCATACTGCCAGTAAATAGCGTCCCGTTCTCCGCCGTCTGAAGGTTTATAATTCTTGTCTTTGTTCAGAGATCATACTGTCAGTATATAGCGTCCCGTTCTCCGGCGTTTGTGGGTTTGTAAGTCTTGTCTCTGTTTAGAGATAATACTGTCAGTATATAACGTCCCGTTGTTCGCTGTCTGTAGATTTGTAATTCTTGTCTCTGTTCAGAGATCATACTGTCAGTATATAGCGTCCCGTTGTCCGCCGTCTGTAGATTTGTAAGTCTTGTCTCTGTTCAGAGATGATACTGTCACTACATAGCGTCCCGTTGTCCGCTGTCTGTAGGTTTGTAATTCTTGTCTCTGTTCAGAGAACATGCTGTCAGTATATAGCGTCCCGTCCTCCGCTGTCTGTAGATTTGTTATTCTTGTCTCTGTTCAGAGATCATACTGTCAGTATATAGCGTCCCGTTGTCCGCTGTCTGTAGGTTTGTAATTCTTGTCTCTGTTCAGAGATCATACTGTCAGTATATAGCGTCCCGTTGTCCGCTGTCTGTAGGTTTGTAATTCTTGTCTCTGATCAGAGATCATACTGTCACTATATAGCGTCCCGTTGTCCGCCGTCTGTAGGTTTGTAATTCTTGTCTCTGTTCAGAGATGATACTGTCAGTATATAGCGTCCCGTTCTCCGCCGTCTGTAGATTTGCAATTCTTGTCTCTGTTCAGAGATCATACTGTCAGTATATAGCGTCCCGTTCTCCGCCGTCTGTAGATTTGTAATTCTTTTCTCTGTTCAGAGATCATACTGTCAGTATATAGCGTCCCGTTCTCCGCCGTCTGTAGATTTGTAATTCTTGTCTCTGTTCAGAGATCATACTGTCAGTATATAGCGTCCCGTTCTCCTCCGTCTGTAGGTTTGTAAGTCTTGTCTCTGTTCAGAGATCATACTGTCACTATATAGCGTCCCGTTCTCCGCCGTCTGTAGGTTTGTAATTCTTGTCTCTGTTCAGAGAACATGCTGTCAGTATATAGCGTCCCGTCCTCCGCTGTCTGTAGATTTGTTATTCTTGTCTCTGTTCAGAGATCATACTGTCAGTATATAGCGTCCCATTGTTCGCTGTTTGTAGGTTTGTTATTCTTGTCTCTGTTCAGAGAACATGCTGTCAGTATATAGCGTCCCGTTCTCCGCCGTCTGTAGATTTGTAATTCTTGTCTCCGTTCAGAGATCATACTGTCAGTATATAGCGTCCCGTTCTTCGCCGTCGGTAGGTTTGTAATTCTTGTCTCTGTTCAGAGATCATACTGTCAGTATATAGCGTCCCGTTGTCCGCCGTCTGTAGATTTGTAAGTCTTGTCTCTGTTCAGAGATCATATTGCCAGTAAATAGCGTCCCGTTCTCCGCCGTCTGTAGGTTTGTAACTCTTGTCTCTGTTCAGAGATCATACTGTCAGTATATAGAGTCCCGTTGTCCGCTGTCTGTAGATTTGTAATTCTTGTCTCTGTTCAGACATCATACTGTCAGTATATAGCGTCCCGTTCTCCGCTGTCTGTAGGTTTGTAATTCTTGTCTCTGTTCAGAGATCATACTGTCAGTATATAGCGTCCCGTTCTCCGCCGTCTGTAGGTTTGTAATTCTTGTCTCTGTTCAGAGATCATACTGTCAGTATATAGCGTCCCGTTGTCCGCTGTCTGTAGGTTTGTAATTCTTGTCTCTGATCAGAGATCATACTGTCACTATATAGCGTCCCGTTGTCCGCCGTCTGAAGGTTTATAATTCTTGTCTTTGTTCAGAGATGATACTGTCAGTATATAGCGTCCCGTTGTCCGCCGTCTGTAGATTTGTAATTCTTGTCTCTGTTCAGAGATCATACTGTCAGTATATAGCGTCCCGTTCTCCTCCGTCTGTAGGTTTGTAAGTCTTGTTTCTGTTCAGAGATCATACTGTCACTATATAGCGTCCCGTTCTCCGCTGTCTGTAGGTTTGTAATTCTTGTCTCTGTTCAGAGAACATGCTGTCAGTATATAGCGTCCCGTCCTCCGCTGTCTGTAGATTTGTTATTTTTGTCTCTGTTCAGAGATCATACTGTCAGTATATAGCGTCCCGTTGTCCGCTGTCTGTAGGTTTGTAATTCTTGTCTCTGTTCAGAGATCATACTGTCAGTATATAGCGTCCCGTTGTCCGCTGTCTGTAGGTTTGTAATTCTTGTCTCTGATCAGAGATCATACTGTCACTATATAGCGTCCCGTTGTCCGCCGTCTGTAGATTTGTTATTCTTGTCTCTGTTCAGAGATCATACTGTCAGTATATAGCGTCCCGTTGTCCGCTGTCTGTAGGTTTGTAATTCTTGTCTCTGTTCAGAGATCATACTGTCAGTATATAGCGTCCCGTTGTCCGCTGTCTGTAGGTTTGTAATTCTTGTCTCTGTTCAGAGATCATACTGTCAGTATATAGTGTCGCGTTGTCCGCCGTCTGTAGGTTTGTAATTCTTGTCTCTGTTCAGAGAACATGCTGTCAGTATATAGCGTCCCGTTCTCCGCTGTCTGTAGGTTTGTAATTCTTGTCTTTGTTCAGAGATCATACTGTCAGTATATAGCGTCCCGTTCTCCGCCGTCTGTAGATTTGTAATTCTTGTCTCTGTTCAGAGATCATACTGTCAGTATATAGCGTCCCGTTCTCCGCCGTCTGTAGATTTGCAATTCTTGTCTCTGTTCAGAGATCATACTGTCACTATATAGCGTCCCGTTCTCCGCCGTCTGTAGATTTGTAATTCTTTTCTCTGTTCAGAGATGATACTGTCAGTATATAGCGTCCCGTTCTCCGCCGTCTGTAGATTTGTAATTCTTGTCTCTGTTCAGAGATCATACTGTCAGTATATAGCGTCCCGTTGTCCGCTGTCTGTAGGTTTGTAATTCTTGTCTCTGTTCAGAGAACATGCTGTCAGTATATAGCGTCCCGTCCTCCGCTGTCTGTAGATTTGTTATTCTTGTCTCTGTTCAGAGATCATACTGTCAGTATATAGCGTCCCATTGTTCGCTGTTTGTAGGTTTGTAATTCTTGTCTCTGTTAAGAGAACATGCTGTCAGTATATAGCGTCCCGTTCTCCGCCGTCTGTAGATTTGTAATTCTTGTCTCCGTTCAGAGATCATACTGTCAGTATATAGTGTCCCGTTCTTCGCCGTCGGTAGGTTTGTAAGTCTTGTCTCTGTTCAGAGATTATACTGTCAGTATATAGCGTCCCGTTCTCCGCCGCGTGTAGATTTGTATTTCTTGTCTGTGTTTAGACATCCTGCGGTCAGTTTACACCGTTACGTTATCTGTCGGCTGTAGGTTTGTAATTCTTGTCTCTGTTCAGAAATTCTACTTGCGCCAGACTGTGGATACAAATCATGGAGAAATTTGGGTCCAGGTAAAAAAGGCATATGTGTCTGCGAAAACGGATGGGATTTGGTCGCAAGCGGGATCAACGAAAATATGTATTGCAGAGGTAAGTTATATATAATACGGATAAGTTGTTGGCGAAAGTACAAATTGGCTGTTAGTTTTAAAGGATATTGTATCATTGTAATGAACCGTGAGTATTTTACACTATGCCATTACTGTGACCCAAGAATGATGCCGGGGCTTCAGTTCTGAATAAGGATAAAGAAAATAAAAATAAATTTATTTAAATGTAAAGGTGTTATTGAAATCCAAGGGCATCAATTTGGTCCAAATTTATTTATTTATTTATTTTTTTATTTTTTTATTTAATTGGTGTTTTACGCCGTACGCAAGAATATTTCACTTATACGACAGCGACCAGCATTATGATGGGAGTGAAACCCACGACTATCCGCAGGTTGCTGGAAACCTTCCCACGTACGGCCGCATTTAGTCCAAATTATGATAACGTGTATACATATATTAAGAATATAAATATGATCAAAATTCAGGTTGTTAGCTGAAAGATGTAAAATCTAGAGTAAATATATTTATTAAACATGTGGTACATCCTTATTTATATCATCATAATACCAAGAAAAGATATACCAAGAGGTGGTCCCAAATACCTACCGTACAAAATCATTTTCTGGTGTCGTTTTCTCTCCTAAAAATGGCGAAAAAATATTGAAGGCCTCATTTACAACTAACTTTTCGCACTGTTTCATCTAAACTTGATGTAATTTTTATGCTTTGTCCACCTTTAAGCTTTTGACAGGACTGGTACATGCGTACCACCGTTTATGTGGGCTTGTTGGAGATCACTGATACAGCGGCTGTATTAGAATCCATGTTAGTGTATGGCCCGAGTGAAGTGTTATTTTGTCAGGTGACAAAATGTGTAAGTACTAAAAGAGCACAGGACAATTTATTTGAATATATTGTTAATAGGAGAAATGGGGAGTGAAAATCTCCTGTTTCAAAATGGCATTCGAAACCTCGTTCTCGTGTGCGATTCGAAAAGGCCCAATAAAAAAACTGTGCATCCAATGTTATGAAGTGTATAAGTTAAGCTCAATGTTTGGTAGTTTGAACGTAACTTATTCGGTTACCCCCACCTCTTCAAACGTGCATAAACCTTTTTTTGTCTTTCAGAATCCTGTAGTCATACCAACGCGGTTTGTTCTGAAGGGACCACATGTGCCAAGGTTGAAAACAATCAGTACGCATGCGTGTGTGCGCCGGGTTACACATTTTCATCATATGGAGAGTGCTTGAGTTAGTACAGCTTTAGGCACTGGGTACAAATTTGCTTCAAATAGAAAGTACCTTTTAACTTTGATGTAACATAACTAAATCACCGTAGCATTAAAAAATCCAAGCTGTTATTTTTTAAACATGGCTACAGCTTTGTTTAAGCAGTTATATAGGCGCAGTTTTTACAAACAAGTGTACTTGGTAGAACGGGCTAAGTTGCTGTCATATCTAATTGCAGAAGAAGCTTCCACAAGTGTGTCAAGAGTTGTTGGATTTATGGCAGGCGGGATGATTTTCATCATGCTTGTCATCGCTCGTACAAGGGTACATAGGAATGTGTGGACAAACATTGGAAAGGTTTCAACATCTGTGAAGAACCTGTTCAGAATTCGTAAAAGCTGCCACTAAAATATATGTCAAAAAGTGTGACGTCACCCTGAGAAACAGAATGATGGAGTAACCAGGATGAAATCCTGAAATGCCGCAGCGCAACATGAACATGGTGCTATGACTTCACAGTATAAAAGATTACAGCACAGATAGTAAATCAACAGTGTGCTAATTGGTAAACGGCCGGTGAAACCCGGTCTCTTGCCACCTTGCCTAGGCTGGGATTTTGTACTAACTGTTCAAGAAAATGTTTTAAAAGCAGCAAGGCACATGCCCCATAGCACCACGGCTTAAGACGAATGAGGTGAAAAAAAGCTCTGTTGTGACATTTAATATACAAACACATCAAAGAAAAAGACCTCTAAGAATCGAAGAATGCATCACTTAAAAGACCATTCAAAACTATGCGTAAATATACTTTCATGTATTTTTTAAAGGACTTTTGCGAAGGGAGTTAAAGTCGCTCAAACATTTAACTTTTAAGGTGGGCTTTATGGACCATACTTTCTGAGTTTAGGAACTCTGACGTCACAGGAAGTTTTTCCAACTATAATCATCACACTGAATGTTGAAATTACTGTTTACCCACGAGTACTGAATACTGAAAAATGTTCTCAAAAATTCATTTCTTCTGATGAACATCAGGGAAAAATGTGACGTGACGTCAGAGTTCCTGGGTACAGTCAGTATGGCTCATAAGGCCCACCATAGAGGTGATGTGACGTCAGTGGTCCTAGGTACAGTCAGTATGGCTCTTAAATTCAACAAAATTCAAATATTTGAATGCCTTTCAACACTATTTTTTAAAAAATCTAAAAAAGAAATAAATGAAAGTGCTTTTATGTATAGTTTTCAGTTGTCTGTATGATGAACTTTACTTCATATTTTAGCTTTATTTTACTTTATCATAATGACAGGTAGGGAACTATGGTCATGTGACCATTACCTAAATTTCCACTTTAAAATGTTTAAAATCACATGTTTTCACCTTCAGTACAGATGTAAATCAATTATAATGTGAACCCATTAATTTGACATGGGCGATAACAACGAACTGAGCCTGGTCTTTAAGTGTACAGAGTTTTCTCCCTTTATCAGAATTTTTTGAATACAAAGATTTATTTATTTATTTACTTATTTATTTATTTATTTGATTGGTGTTTTACGGGGTACTCAAGAATATTTCACTCATACGACGGCGGCCAGCATTATGGTGGGAGGAAACCGGGCAGAGCCCGGGGGAAACCCACGACCATCCGCAGGTTGCTGGCAGACCTTCCCACTGGATACAAAGATATCACAAGCATTTTATCACAGAAATGTTAATACTGGCAACGGATTTATAGGTTTATAATTTAACTGAAAAAAACCTCCCACACGATATAATATTACTCGTTCGTTTCTAATCAGTCAGGGATACAGGCCTGTTGGTGTCTATCCTTTATATATCAAAATTGTTGATTCTTATTCCCAGCACCCTTCGTTGAATAGAAGGGAAACAGCTGGTCAGAAAGCAATCGGCAGAAAATCTTGTTGGAAAATAGCAAGGATTTATCGATTTGTATTGGTATGATCATATGTTGTACTTGGAGTCCATAGAATACGTCTGAAGGCATAGACGTAAAATGCTTACACACTGCTCCAGGGAAAACGAAAAACAGAATCAAAAGAACAGAAAGTAACATAAATTGTGCACCTTTCCAAAGGCCCTCTTCTCTTACACGCACGCAGCACGCTTGTTATTTACTTTATCGATGTACTATGTCTTCCTGATGGTGTAAGCTATTTACTCCGGTCTTCTCCCACCTTAAACTTTAGGGCCGTGATAAAAGGATTTGAACACGCGAAACACATTTGTTATTTACTTTGTCAAGGTGTATATCTTCCTGGTGGTGCAAGGTATTTACTTCGCTTGAAAGTTTAAATCTTTCAGTCGGGATCTTTGTTTAAACGTTGTAGGCCAATGGAAAAAGGGCAGCGCTAACGAATTCAAGAGTAACATTACTTTACAATGACTTAGCAGATACTTTCATCGCATTCACAAATGATAATCTGCAATATAATCTCCAATGTAATAAAAGGCTTACAGAAAACAGAGTAAAAACGGTATAATCGACAAATGGTCACGCATAACGGTTGAAACACGACTTTTGGTTAATTTCTTTTCCCCTCAGTATTCTAATTGTTCATGCAATGCCTAAATACCAGCAAATTATACACCTATAGTACCATGGCTGAAACAGAATTAGGTAAAAAATGCGGTGATGTTAAATGCAAGTTGCTTAGACGTAACTCTTGTAGAATTACACAAAATACTGTGTTTTGGCTGATTCCTCTTTTCCACCCCTTCCACGATCGATTACAACTCTCTAGACTAAAATGTCACCATAAGCTATGCCTATATAATAGCTCATGATGTCTTTATTGCCTTGCCGCTGATCGAACAATGGATGCCGAGGGCGTCAGCACGCCAGCACGGCGCAATCACACAAGAGCCTCTCACCAATGGGGTCGTTGTGAGTTCACGTCCTGCTCATGCTGGCTCCGTCTCTGGCTGTACGTGAGAAGGTCTGCACCCAGGTTCTGTCCGGTTTCCACCACCATAATGCTGGCCGCCGTCGTATAGGTGAAATATTCTTGAGTGCGGCGTAAAACATCTATCAGATAAATAAATCAACAAACAACTGATGCTACAGCATATCGGTATCATCCCACTCGTAAATATTCAATACCTCGCTAGTCTCTCAAGACTGATCGTCTGTCAATGACAGGTACGAGAATCTACACTGAATGATCCATCATGTATATACCCATTCTGGAGATCTCGCAGGCTCAAGTCGTTAAAGCATTTATGTACTGCGACCTGCGAGGTCGCGCGTTCGAATCCAGTTCTCACCGTCAAAAAGTTTGTATGGTAGCACTCGAATGCACTCCTCCACCCCTAAACCTTAATGCCTTGATATAAGTAGTTGAACACGAGTTAAATATAAAAGCCTACAGCATGGAGCAGCGAAGACAGTGTCATACAAGGAATATGGTCACTTGTATATCCGTTGAAGCACGGCCTGACACTTTATCTCAGCTTGGGTTTTGAACAATGATCAAATAACTATGTAAATGATGGCATTATGTCTCATATCTGGACTCGTTCCATTAGGGATTGACGATGCTTAATTCAACAATGCGTCAGTAATGTCACAGCAGTGTGTCCTTGTGGTAGGTTGGGGCAATGGCTGCCTCATGCATGGATAGCTCTGTTTTCGCTGCACTCGATCGTCCCCTGATCGTCGCAGGTTCGAACCCAGTCATTGATGTATTTGCTGTCCACTTGAATCGAGATGTTTGACAGGTGAAGGGCGGTGGTTTCCTCGAGCACTCAGGTTATTTCCACGCAAAATGGTGCATTCTAGAATAAATATATAAATAAATAAACAAATATATAAAGTAAAAGTACTGTATTCGATTCACGCCGATGCCAACATGCTAATAGTGCAGTCTGAGTGCAGTCTGAGTGAGCAACATGCACGTCGACACAGGGGTGATTGATGTTTGCAAATACTACAGATTTACCGGATAACGGTTTGGAAAACATTGATTCATAGATTGCTATTTAACGTTATATACACAAGAATTATTCTTTGATATGGTGGCGGAGTTCCCGGCGTTAACCAGAAACACGGGCAAGTTACTGGTGAACTCGTCCACATATAGTAGAAGACAGGTGGTCATCAGTTGTTATCACCATTGTCAAACGAACTGTGAGATTAGAACAATCAACAAATTTCCTGTCCAGGGTCGAACCCACAATGTATGTGTCTTAACGACTGTAACTTGACAAGTTACTCTGTATCCATGCTAAATGGTAGACGTACACGACACAGACATGTAACAGTTTTGTGAGACGCCAAACAACAGAGCAAGTAGTCACACTGTCAGCATCAAATATAGTTTCATGAATGATTATTAAGCAAAGCTTGCTGGGTTTTCTTCGATGGATTCGATTTCGCTGTTTTCGCAGGCTGTGTATACTTGGCGGGAGGCCTCATTGACATGGGAAGGATCTGTTCATTTTAGCTGTCATGTTCAATTACCCTGTGTAGCGGTCAGTCACTTAAGCCCTCCTCTCATGACACTGATCGTACATTGATCTGAGGCTGGGGATATCCAAACATGTCACGGATTAGCGGGATGTCACGACCATCTGCTGGGGGCATCCCTAAAGTAGGCCCTTAACAGTTAGGGGCAATCTTCATAAGCGACTGACAAGCTCTTCTGAAATATCCCAGGAACAACAGTTAAAACATCATCATCAGACAGAGGTCACATCGGGACTGTCGAGGGATCTCAAGAAGTGGTTAACGGGTTTCTGGTAGTAATGGCTGTCAGTATCTGCCATCATTTTATGAGAACGTAGTAGACAAGGGACATAAGACTGTGTGAAGTTTGCGACAACCAGCTAGAGACTGCTGGTATGATGAGTTTGGATCCTTGTGTATGTGGGTGGGCATTGCAATGTTTCCAGTTTTCGAAAAAGGAAATTTGACAATCATAAAAGTGTTTCAACGAAATGCACAGCAAAATCGATCCATGACATCTCCGCAAAGAGTACACTATAGATTTCCTCCCTACACGGTTACACTTTTGCTCCGTGTAACGAAATGAGGCGTGGCTATGATGGTTTGTCCCTGTGAGAACAAAACAACCCTCTGTAAATAGAGATTTATTCAGTTTCAACACGGATATTTTACAACGTCTGCTTGTATATTTGTGTTGTACTTCCTCTTGTAATCTGTCTGTATGGATATATTGTCACTATTTTACCTAAATTTTTATTCGGATTTGAACTAAATCAGAACGGCCAATACATGTATGCCATTTGATCAGGACAAACTTTAGTTCTAATCAAACATCTTGTGTTGAGAAACATTATATGGTCAACGACCAGGCGCGTGTCAGTGTATTATTGGCTCTTAAGCCCCAGTGCCTTTACAGCCGGAATAATTACATCATGGAATATTTGATTTACTTACTTTATATACGCTAATTCAGTGTTTGTCATATTTATGAAACGTTGTTCTATTGTAAATTCAATGATGTACCAACTTTTATTGATACAGAACAAAATGTGTATGTGACCGGTGATAGAACCCTGAGGACAAACATGGATCTTACATCCTTACCCACTGTAGCCAGTATCTATTCAGAAAAGCCAGTCTTGCGGGAACGTGTGTACATTACATGCATATTTACACAGATTAAATTTACGTGTTACGGGACTTCGTGACCATTGCCAAGTGGAAAAATCTTTGGACTAATTTTTTACTTAGGTGTAAACAATATTCAGGCAGTTTCGTTGTAAGCCACAACAGCGGGTAGCTTCACTTAGCGTTAAGCACCTTACTGTATACAGCTTGCTCGTTCTAGAGAAGGACAGCGCCATAATTCTCCACGATGTTCAGAGTTTAAGACTTTAATGTCCGGAAGACTTTAATATTTTTTCTTGTAATTTTTAGTTACAAACCTATTCAAAACATACAGATTTTGTTGATGCCCATACGGTTTTGGTGTAAATCAGTCCCATCGAGAGACTGGCACACCCAATATCGCAAACACCAACCAGTCCATTAAAAAAGTCATAGAATTTCGGAAATCGCCATTGTCAAGTTGAATCACTGTAAGTCGTCGTTATAATGGAGTAATCAATAAATAATATCAATATTTAACATTTTACCTATTTTGCAAAATAAAAAAGCGCTACACTTATAAAAAGAAATTATCAATTTAAATTCAGAAGGGAGGTGTCTATCTACAGCAAAATGTATGTTAGTACAAGTTAGTAAATTAGCAAATAAATTAACTGTTTAATCAAGGTATTCTATTGCATAGCATAGTTACTGACTTTACTGCACTTGAATCAATGAAATAACGTCAGGTGTGTACACGTTTTAGCCAAATTAGACGAGTTACGAAAGATATCAGAAAACCAGTAAGAGATGGTATGCTGACTGGTGTGTTAATCTGGTGTTTTGTGTCTGTGTGTGAATTGTGTTTCGCTTCATAATAAATTGACTTTGTTACTTTTCTGGTAGACATATTCAAAGATGTATCTGTTGAGATGTTTATATCTGTCTTTCTTCTGAATTTGCAATCTAGATCTTAATTTACCTTCAGTTGAGAGAACACTACAAGGGTGTTATTTCCACGTTTCTTCCTTTGTGTTCATGTCTTGGAAATCACACAATGTCTGGAAAGCCGGTGAAAAAACTGCTGGTCATTCTGTGATCTGTGGTCTGAGATATCCGTATGTCCGTCCCAATCTCTGGTATACTTTGATGATCACCCAGGTATGGTTTTATTATCGACTGGATGTCAGTTAAAACCAACCTTGCGCTCATTGTACAGAGATAAAAGATAAAAGCGATTGCAAGAGAACTAGCAGAATCCACACACTATAGGCTATTTTAGAAAAAGGCTATACAAATGGAAATCGACTAGTTGTCACCGAATAATTACAAGTTGTGGTTTTAAGAAGGTCCTGTTGGTTTGGAGAATGTAGATCAAGGCTCTAAATATAAGCAGACAGATTGTGTGGCAAAGTACACCAGGGCGAAAACAGACGAATTGACTTTCTTTGATGTGGACCGTTGAGGCCAGAAGCCTTTACGTTATCAGCGAATTATCCACCTGTTTTGTTCTTTCCCACAAGATAACAGCTTTGGTGTAAGGGATATCCTGTACACCAGGCGCTAGCACACTCTGACAACGCTGGTTCAATGACGCCGAGGAAAGAGATACATATAGGCTCCATGCCCGCTAGAAAACAGCTCTAGCGATATCAGGTACAACAAAGCAATGACGTAGATAGAATAATAACAGGACTGAGTAAGAGGGCTGCAATTGAAATCAAAACTCTGGCAACAGGATTATTAAGTCCTCTCACCCTGTATATCTCCCGCGGGAATAAAGTCAGCGAAAATTTGACTGTACTATAAGAGCATATCGCCATATGACATGATGTAAAAGTAAAAATTCAACTGGACAAGGATTCTCAATTTCTCTCTTCAAACGTGTGTGTTTTAACATAGATTAATCAAAAAAGATAACAGGATTCTTAGTTCCTCTCACCCTGTATATCTCCCGCGGGAAGAGAGTCAGCGAAAATTTGACTGTACTATAAGAGCATATCGCCATATTTGACATGATTTAAAAGTAAAAAGTCAATTGGACAAGGAGTCTCAATTTCTCTCTTCAAACGTTTGTGTTTTAACATCGATTAATCAAAAAAGGTTTCGAACTCTAAAGATTCCGAACATCTTTTATCTGAAGTGAAAGGAAAGGCTTATTTTACTTTATAGCAAAGTATAAATCATTTTAAAATTTGATTTAAATGCTTTCATTGTGATACCGAGGCATTTGTCACTTATACGATGAGGGTCAGTTTTATACGATGGGGGTCAGTTTTATACGATGGGGGTCAGTTTTATACGATGGGGGTCAGTTTTATAGGTAAACGAAACCGGAATGCGCAGGATGAACCCACCGACATATGGCAGTCTACTTACGAACTCTCCGATGTGTGACTTTCACACTTGCACGATATTTTGATAAAAGACAAGAGTTGTTTCCTTTTCTCTTGAACGCAGAGAAAGTAGTGTGCAAAGCTGTGTAGTGTATTCACAGAGGCAGATGTATAGTCTTTCGTTAAACATGAATGTTTCTAACCGCATAGGTGCTGATTCCTGTCCATTGTCCATCAAGCAACTTCTTTTTGAACATTTATGACGTAACCCGAGGAAACGAAGTCTTGGATCCGAAAACAAGCTGACGAAGTTTTACATTAGGCGTCAGAAAATGTTGCAATTATGTTTTCGTCCAAAAATATATTGATTTACAGAGCGTGTAATATTACGTTTCAATTGCCTTAGGGCAGTTTTGCCAGGGAGTATTAGTGATTTTCTAGATGGAGGAGAAAACACAATGTCCAAAGCACAACCACACTTGAGCTCCAAGATATCCATAAAGAGTGATCTACCATGGTAAGCGGAGATCTTTTGATGCTTGTCAACCGTGAGCGCTGAAGTTTCCCCGGAAATACTTGTGTCGCCATCTTCACACGCCCTTATATTGAGCCGACCTTAATGTCTTCGTTGAAACATCGACTCTAACACATTCACATGGCAACATTAAATCCACGTCATGTCATACATATATAATGAATGATTTGAAGAAAAAATTTAATCCAATGAAAATGAGTTCTGTTATGCTGTATGTCTTCGGTTCTTGGAAGAACTGGAAGAAAGATTTCCTTTCTGAATTCCTTGCCTGCAAAGCTGCTTGTTTGGTTTGCAAACTAAAACAGCAAAAGCCTAGTCATACCTTGACTCCACGCGACGTGAACACAGATGTTTTGGCACATCTGCAATATAAGACTTTAAATACCTTTAAAATTTGTTTACGTATTTATTTTTTCTATTTATTTATTTCTGTGCAAACCCACGACAATACACAGTTTGTTGGCAAACCTTCCCACACCGAGTGATTTCTCGTATTGACATATCAAATGATAGTAGAAGTAGCTACCTTTACACAATGATATAAACTGGCGAATTCTATCTCGTATGAAACAGATCGTTTGTCTTATATTCAGGCATTTTAGACAGCGTTTTAACCCATTGTAATTTGTCCTATTAACCTGTTGTGTGCCATTAATCCAATGATGAAGATTCTAAGGATGGCCACTAGTTTCCCCTGTGCCCTGCCCTAAGGTTGGCGTTTAACGTTTTAAATTTCACAGGTTTAAACTACAAAGCGCCCTTCAAGTAGGAGCGCTTCCCATGTCACGTTTGACAAAAACCTATTATTAGTTTGTTGCCAACAGATCAGATTGCTTACTTTAGAAGGTTTTAAACACAAATCGCGTTAGAGTAGTGTTTACAATAAGGACGGCGTGTCACATGGCAATATATCTTCTCATCTCTCCCCAAATTGGACCGTGGAACACAATCGGGTAGAATCGCTGACGGCGATCTCAGATGTCCTGCTTTCTGTTGGCCAAAACGTACGACAGAATGGACTTTCAGCTGACAAAGCAGCTGATATTCGGAGCGGGCAGTTCGTGACTGAGACTCTACCCTAGTACTCAGGGAGGTTAGTGGAAATAGAATCGTGATTGGACCAATGGTCATCCGCTATACGTCTGTCCGCTCGACCAAGGCCTGTGATGATTTCAACTGCTATACAGGATCCATTCCTTTCACATTCTAATATCAACTGGCGTCTGGTTTCTCCCTTTATGTTCGTCTTCTGTTCAGTGTAAATGTGAGTGGTGAAGGGTATATTTACAGCTGGCTACTCATGATCAGCAGCATGTGTAAAATCTGCCAATGACTTCTGTGAAGTAAGAAAGTAGTGTGTATACATGTTTTGAGGAAACCAATCGAACAAAAAGTGTGGATCCTCTTCAGAGTAAAATTGGGTTTACGTGGCCGAGGGGTTTAGCACGCCAGCACGGCGCAACGACCCAGAAGTCTCCCACCAATGCGATCGCTGTGAGTTCAAGCCCAGCTCATGCTCAATTCCTCTCCGGCCGTACGTGGGAAGGTCTGTCAACAGCCTGCGGATGGTCGTGGATTTCCGCTCGAACCATAATTCCGTCGTATAAGTGAAATATTTTTGAGTACTGCATAAAACACCAATCAGATAAATAAATAAATATATAAATCCAGAGTAAAATTAATCCGGGCGTAAGCTTTGCAATCAAATGTCCACGCTTGACTTGGCAGGAAGATTTGTGAGCAGAGAAATGCTCAAACAGAATCCTACCATAACGAACGTTCTAATTAAAATCTGGAAATTGACGTTTGAGTTTGCTAATACGACTCCAACTTTTGTAATCATTTAGAATTGTCTGAAGTTTTGGCCTTATTCAGGGTGTTATCTGTTTAAATGCAGTTCATCCGTGAATGAACTAAAACTGTAGTGTCCAGTGTCTGCCATACTGTCCAATTATCCATACAGACCTCGCGGGTTTAATCTACTAAAGCCTAATCCCCCTTGCAACAGTTTTGGATCTGACCAATGAGATCCCAGGCTCGAATCTGGCCTTCACTAATTCTACGACGTCGTTAACTCTAGGGGGTTGTCAGGTACCTGACGAAAGGCGGATGTATTATCTGGGCACATCGATTTTTCTCTGCCCGATGTAACAATATGACCGATTTTGTATAAATGCAAAAGGTATGAGTACTGTGTGTTAAACCATTAAAAATATACCAATAATGTGCAAAATGTATAAATACTGTGTATTAAAAAATTAAAAATATACCAATAATTCATTCTACGAAGTTGACTAAAAAGTGAATAAGGGGATTAAACGTGTTGTGGCATTGCTCTGAAAAGATTTGCTTATAAATCTACGCTGACTAAAGTGTAGCGTTGTCATAAGGAACACAGAGCAGAAGTAATAGAGGACATGAGAAGTGTATAGACGTGTAGTCGCTATGTTCTCTGAAGATGTCTATTATCTACAATCAGCTGATAATGCCCTAAGTGATAAGCCCATCTATGAATAATGAAGACCAGATTTTGGTGAAGCTTGTTGGAAATTAAATGTACATGTTGAAGACATGGTAGTGATAAATGAAAAAGAAATCAAAAACCAATATGTCGTGGAAATGTGTTTTTTTTTTTAGAAATCCCTAGCAGATCATTGCCAACGAGCCATTGTGATAGTCCAATACATCACGCCAGAAGTCAGACGTGACCGCAGACGAAAGGAGCAGGAAGATACGAAAAAAATAGCAATGACCTAGGTAGGACTACAAATATAATCGTTAGAGATGAGTTAGATTCGCTGTTAGTGCAATTCCTAGAAATTGTCGAACGTAAAAACTTCTGCAGTGGTGGCTATTAGGCCTTAAATATGTGGCTGTCAGTGAGACGGGTTCTTGTCGGTTAATGGTGAATTAAACCATCATCTATAGGGTTTCTTGTGTGAAAAAAAAAAACCGAAGTAAAAAACGCTCTGAATTTGCACATCCGAATATTCCAAGGATCGGTAGCTTTTACCGAATCCAACGGGGCACGTATTTACTTGTTCCTGCATTTCGGGAATATTTTAGAAACATGTATATGATTAACTGACTTCTTTTTTTCTCTCACGCATTCTGCATATTTGATTTTTGTGTTGTACTACTTGATTCACTTGATTTCATATTGCAGATTTTTGAATATCTTGGAGAAAAAGCGATCAATTCAACGATAACATTAGTGCTTACTGTGTAAATTTGGACATGGTTGTTCCATTCATCAAACCGGCCCCAATAACACAGATAGTAGAGCGTGGCTTCGGGAGGTGTAGATCTAGGGTCAATCAGGTCACACCTAAGACCTTAAAAGAAGAAGTTGTAACTTCATCGCTTTGCGTTCAGCATGAAGGGGATAGTACAACGGCTGGTTGACCCGTATCAGTATAATGGCTCGGGCGGGGCTAATCCGGATTATAAAACTTGATCAAAACATCCATACAAGTTATATGACCATAGAAGAGATGATGCGTAGTAATAGGCCACCAAAATTTGTTTAGTTCAACGGGGTACTGGGTATTTAATTTGGATATTTAATTTACTCTATGAAAATCGTTGTTAGTCAATGACATATTTTTACTCAAACATTCGCATATGTATTTGTGCATGTTGTGAAAGTTTTGTTGTGATTAACGTTTGTCCTCATATGTAAAACATAAACTTTATAATGTTATCACTTTTGCCATATAGTGGGAAGTTGAATATCCGTATTTCTGCACGGTATCCTACAAGATACAGTTAACTAACGAAATTACTCTTCATAATAGGTAATATATTGATAAAGAGTTCTTTTTTTTTGTCTTTGGAAAGATACTTTTGTGTTACTGGATACATGGGTAGGCCAATTTAAATTAAATAAGTGTTATTACGAATCAACATGGATAATTCTGACGGCATGCTAACATGGGACATTCATACCAAAATCATACTGGAATTCTGCTTGAAAGCACATGTCGTTGTCTATCATTAACTTGTCGTGTTTTGTGTTATATTTAGCCAAATTACAAGGCTGAAACTTACATGTTCTTGAATATGAAACTTGAAACTTATAGATTCACTTATTTTGTTTGGCGATGTGGCGTTAAGCCATAATCATTCATTCATTCATTTTGTTTGGTGTTTAACAGCGTGCTCAGGTATGTTTCATCACATTTGTGGCTCAGTGATTTTCCCCACACTTCATTGTCTAATACCAATAATTTCAATGTGAATAGAGTAGGCTACCATTTTTCGGTTCCATTCCTGATGTATTGCTAACACTGATACAAACTCGCTTCAATGCATGCTTGCCTGGGGCTTACAAGTCTCACACTTCTCACATAACCGTGGGGCCTCGGTTAGCGCGCTAGCGCAGCGTAATGACCCAGGAGCCTCTCGCCAATGCGGTCGCTGTGAGTTCAAGGCCAGCTTATGCTGGCTTCCTCTCCGGCTGTAAGTGGGAAGGTCTGGCAACAACCTGCGGATGGTCGTGGGTTTCCCCGGGGCTCTGCCCGGCTTCCACCCACCATAATGCTGGTCGTATGAGTGAAATATTCTTCAGTACGGCGTAAAACACCAATCAAATAAATAAATAAATCTCACATAACCGTATAAGGGGAGTAATACAGATCTGAAAAAAGAAGTGTCCTTACGAAGGTGTCTACGGCTGTCATTGAGAGCTATAGTCAGTTTCGGTTTTGGGACACACTGTTTCTCGCACTAGGGCCGATTCCCCACTTCATCATACCAGGTCCTTTAGTACAAGGGAAGGAAGAGATTTCCCTTCTGGACCTTCTACGTCCTCACATAGCCGAGTTTTCAATTGGACTTAGGAATTAGGCTTTGATCTGGTCAGTCCTGAATGTGAGATAATGCTAATTTTACCCGTAAAATGTTGTTGGCAGGTCGTGTAGTGCAAGGTCTGGTGCCTGAAGGTTAGTGGGGGTATTTATAGTCGCCATAGAGAAGAGATTCCGAGTCAGCCCTCGGAGGTTTAGATCTGCTTTATATTAACAATCACGTGACGAGACGCATCAGGTACCCGCTATATCCAGTCACGGTCACAGATGGCGCTCTTTATTAACTGCCAATGGGAGACTGTTAAAATGAGTCTTTCTGCTCGAGCGTTCTGTTAAGATTAACTTCAGTGAACATATTAAAATATAGTATATTGGTAATATGGCTCTTTTCTAAACGATGACGGAGAACGAGAAAGCAAATATTCAACAAAACATACCCGTACATGTACTATGTTTCATTATAAACCCCTAGAAAGACAATCGCACAGGGAATTTCCCTCATTTACATAGATTTGGTCTTGGTTAATAAACATTTTGTTACGATAGTTTGTCACGCAAAACACCGAATGTACTACGCATTACCAACGCAGAAAAAATCGATGTATGTGCTAAACAGTTGTATTAGTGGCCTAAAGCCGTAAATAGGCTCTAATTAGTGTAATAATTACAATTAAACATTAAATCACGTTTATTATCTGTTGCAAAGAGATATTTATCACGCGTTTTAATTTTAAGCATCTATTTCTTCAGTGAACCAAAGTGTCATTGTTATATACACCGTGGTAGTTTTGTTGTTGTTGTTGTTATAGTAGTCAAGAACATTAGTAGTGTGTACCTTTTCATTGACATTTATCTTTTCTTTCCAAATCCAAAAATTCTTCTTTTACGGTTTCTTTTTAGTTGCTGTCTGATTTTTAAGTTACTGATGTGATTTGTGTTTCACGTCGTAATCAAGAAATTTCCACCTATATAACGTCGATGGGGATTTTCACTGGCGGAAACTGAAGGTCCTAGAGTAAAACAGGGCTACGTACCTTACAAGCCTTATGACAAAAAAAAGCGCAGCAGCAGTAGCATTATGTAGATTCGAACCACCGATCTCTGTGGTTATGACCTGATAGTTACAGCGAGCCAGCACTGTAATCTTCTGATCCATCATTGTGACTACATCATTCGTGATTCTCCATTGGCATTGGTTGATCAGATGGGTTAAAATGTTGACATGCACTTGGCAGAGCTGCAGATTACGCTTACACATGGTATATATATTTTAAACCCTTCGCAGCTGACGTCATGTTTCTTTGTGACGCTGTCTTCCATGGCGCGTCATTGTGACGTAACGCCATCACAGCAGCGCTGTCGGTTTTTCCTAGCTGAGATTTACATATACGCAAGAAGGGCTTTTTAAATTTTTAAAAATAAATATTGTAGGGACAAAATTGTTATCCGCGAGTTGAGAAGGGTATATGGGGATTTAAATCCGATATACCCTTCTCAAGCCTTGGACAGCTTATACTATTCAGGTAAATGTGGGTAATTCCTAAAGCTTGTCTTTATATCTTAATCTAAGGAAAAGACAACAGATAATACAACCGTAGATATTTCTGATCAGGAGCAGACACAGAAATAAATAGCCACAATACATTTGCTATCTCCATCCATGTCTGTTGTGTTCCCCATTAATTAGTAATTACGCTTTCCTTCGACAAAATAATGCGTTAAAAAAGCAACTAATTAATTAATATAGTAATTATACAATTGAACAATTGACCAACCTAACAGAGGTGTCGGCCTTTTACCAGTGGTCAGTACATATTTATTTATTAGATTGGCGTTTTACGCCGTACTCAACAATATTTGACCTATAGGACAGCGGCCAGTTCAATGACCAGTACAGCGGCTAGTGCGTGGGAATAAATTCGAATGCTCAAGTTTTGCCATAAATAATCTTTATTTCAGATCCAAGATTTACATTTTTATACCAGCAAATGTTTTAAGGTACATGAGGAGAGAAAGTTCTTACGGTGTATATTAGCACTACTTTCGTATGGCTGTAGTGACGGCCCTTCACAAAATACAAGTACCTCTTATATCTCCTGGCATCACAGCTCCACAAAAAGTTTGACAGTCTGTGAAAAATGCTTAGTATGCTATTTCACAACATCCTGGATAGTTTGGATATTTTTAAAACGAGACAACTGACGTCATACCCCTAGGTCAGCTTTTGTCCACCTTCCTAATAACGTAGTCTCTATCAGTGGGTCATCTGCAATGTACGACACTTTTGTTGTTCATGAAACACTGGTGAAATAATCAGTGAATGCCTGCCAAACCTTGGCTGTTTTATCGTTACACATTGAAGACATGCGCATAACGGAATGTGAGCTAACGGAACCGGAATTCAGACTGCACGGGTCTACCGATCGATCTCTCCCAACCACACCTGGTTACAATGAGATGACGTCACATTGGGAACACAAACATTTATACACCGTATTTGTGCTTGTTTTGTCTGGTCATTCGCCGTCCACTTCTGATAACATGTGCCTCGTCTCTGAGTTCTGAAAAAAACAAAGAAAAATACTCAAAAAAAAAACATATAGCACATAATTTAAGAATAATGTCAAATCGCAGCCTAAACATTGGAGACTGCGCTTCGTTGAAATGATATAGCGGGAAATAAAAACAGAAACGAATCTTAATAAGTAGTGTTGCTTTAGGGCTGCATTAACTATCACAGTAGCTTTCGGCTTGGCACAATACTGATATGTTAATATTGGGCTTTATGAGGAAAAATTTAGGGGATCGATGATTAGACACGTTGTCAATGAAGTGAAGCTTTGTGTGGACGAATCAGTGGAGAGGAAGACAGTAAGTCTATAAATTACCCGGCAGTTTCGAGTTACGTCGTCGCAGACTTGTCCTGCGGCATAGCACTTGTTTATTCATTTGATTTTCTCCTGCGATCATCGCACTGTCTGAATTACTGCCCGGCTTGTAGAATTGGTGAGAAACTTTACTGTGGCCTCAAGGAAGCCATAAAATAACAAATAACCAATTCAGTCTGTGGTGTAAAGCCGTTCAACCTTTATCCCTGGAAGGGTCACACACCAGACTTAGATCGGCGCCCACATGCTATAATTGGCACCTGCTTGACAAAATTTGTGCTGGTTCGGCGAGGTTTCTTTTGGGCGTCAGTGCAATGGGGATGTGCTATTCCAAAAACACCACAGTCAGACCGTCTGCGGTCAGTATGCCGTAATTATGACTCAAACCGATCAAGTACTTTTTCTTTCCTGAAGCGTAAGACCTTATTCAAGTACGAAATAAGGAGGTTTGACGAATTAGGCCTTTACCGCCTTTGCCTTAATATCAAGCAGGAAGGTCGTAATGTAATATCGAGTTTTAACACCACACCATGCAACTTGTCACAATCATTGTTAATTAAATACATTTTCTTATTTCAATTCCGGTATGACTATATGTTGTTTATTATTTTAATTTTTTTATTCCTATACCGTTTGGACTGTCTGAAAAACCATGTTGTGCAGAGCCGTGTTGAAAAAGTTAAGCATTTCCCGAGCTCTTAATAATTAACTCTTCGTAATGCAGACAGATACCTGCTAAAGGTCACTGGTTCGCTCCAAGCATTCAAGTCTCCGCCACCCGGGATATTAACCCTTTTCATACAAGTGAAAAAGTCTTTAGCACGATGTCAGACAACAAGCAAATAAATAAATAAATATTAATGGTGGAATTCCATCCGACGACCAGCTGAGCAGAAACCATGCACCAGCGTGATTTGCCCTAACAATAATGGGCATGTATTTGACAGCAATGTCCATAATTGGACTGCATTAGGGACTGTTTAACAAAACCATTTAAGTCTTTGCACAACAAAATATTTGAAGCCGGATCCTGTGATGAAATTGTTCTACTGCGAGAAGAAATCAGCGGTCAAAGTTTGTTGATTTAATAGATATATTAATGAATTAATATATTAATTTTTTGTTAATTTGGCTAAAGCCCGAAATCACTGTGAAAATCACATATACAACGTGTAGCCAGACATGTATTACGAAATTCACATGCACTGCGAATTCTTAAAACAACGACTGCATTGTGACAGTATTCAATAATTCAGATACACTGTGATCCAATATTTGAATATTTCAAATGAGGGCAAAACAAAGTACCAAGACAATGAGTCAGAATGAAATATTTGCTTTTGGGAGTTACACTACTTGTAAATTACGTATTGTAGATGATTCCATATAAGATATCATAGACAAACATTTAACAGTATCAAGAATGATATAAAACATGATTAAACTCATAAACATCCAAGCAGTCTCCTCAAAGCACATGCGCCGATCTTAATGCTTACTTTACACAAATAGCACCACAGGGAAATATTGTACAATGCCTTACCGGTTGGTTGTGACCATTTGCCAACTATTACACCATCGTCCCGCTATTGTCGCTGCTTTCCTCTCTATGCTGTACGTTTTAATTTTATTTTTATGCACTTTACAAATATGTATCTTCATTCTAGTGAACAGCTAGTACATTTTTATTGATGATGTTATACAATCACGCGCGTGGAGATAATTTGGGAGGCTAAGCCCAAACAAACCCACATGTGTCGTTCGACGATCGAAAGATGACACCTGTCTTCCACGTCTACTGGTGCCAGTGGTACAAAGCGAGCGTTAGAGAACGATGCATGCACTGTAAGGAGAATGACATCCAAATACCTTGACGCCATTGGCTTTATAACTTGTGTCTAAGCGGCTAGCGACACTGCTTGACGATCTGCGCATGTCCGTAGTTGTTGTTGTAGCGGTGGAGGCCCTATCCTCGCAGTGGGTGTATGATATAGTCCACATAGTGCCCGTGTCTCTGCGGCCTTTCATCAGCTGTCGTTGGTGCCATTTCCGCCTCAGTACAGACAAAACCTGGAGAAAATAGGAGATTTGTCGTTAGGGAAAAGGCTACTTATAAAAATGACAAAAATCAATATGGCTAATAATTAGCAGTTTAATCTATACCAAAAGCTCACTACTATAGTTCGTACTTTAATAGCCCATCACGGTAAATAATGTGGACGTCCCGGGTTTTTCAACTTAAGTATTTAGCTTCTAACGGCGGTCTGTCGACGCTGATGTTAACCATGTGTGTCGTTCAGTAAGACACAGTGTGGTGGACGTCAAGCGGGGTGTAAATTTATCTTAATAAGACTGTGATTTCGTACCTTTTCTACCTCTAATTGTGAAGAGCACACACTCGCCGGATTCCATTAACTCTCATCATCTAAGGATACACAACTATCTCAATGGTTTTAGGGATGCTGAACAAGCTAATCCGATTCATAAAACTGACCCTCATCCTATACGCTAAACATTTTTAAGTTCTTTAATTGTTTCAACAACATTGAAATAACTAAATAAATAAATCATAGCCAGTCTCGACTTTCCAGACATAGTCCATTGTCATCCAGTATTACATCCCATGCAAATGATTGTCGCGGCCTCTGTCGCCGAGTGATTAGCATGCCAGCGCGGCGCAATTTTTTCAGGAAATATCCAATGCGTTTGCTGTGAGTTCAAGTCCAGCTCTTGCTGGTGTTCTCTCAGGTCGGAAGTGGGAAGATATACCAGTAACCTACGGATGGTCGTGGGTTTCCCCCGCTATGCTCGCTTTAATCCCACCATAATGCTGGCCGCCTTCGTATAAGTGAAATATTCTTGAGTACGGCTTAAAACACCAATCAAATAAATAAATAAATAATCAGTCTCAGATAAACGGTTTTAACGGACAAACGGAGCAAGTTAAATTCCACTAACTACAAAGGTTAAACACAGGATTTACCAGATTAATTACACGTAATGAAAACCCATAAGACGGTACACGTATAATGAGCATCCTGGATTAAGTGTAGACTCAATAGGCTACGTAATAATGGAATCTACCTGGATTCCAAAGTCTCACCTCACTGTTGAAAAACAGTATATTGTGGCCACAAAGAAACCCTGAAAGGAAAAAAAAGTGTACGTAAAAATCATGTGGACAATTTTGGGCCATGAGTATTGAATTTAACTGGACTCGTACATCTGTTTCGTACATACATTTATAACAAAAAATGGAGTGTTATTAATCAGCCTGGATGCGTATATATCAAACGTCTTGAGAAAAAATCGAACACAGCTACAATTAAAGTCTAAAATTTGTACGCTGATTCTGCGCTGCAGAACAGAGTACTAACTTTCAGGTCCTTTCCTGTTCCCGAGACTGGCTTTGGCAGCACTTAAGTCTTTATAAGTTGCCTGATATATACGGGCCTTGGTTTTTAACATTTGTTGCCATTTTCTCTCTCTATATATAAATGTTTGAGCCTGTTTTGGAGGGTTCTTATCACATCATGTAACACGATGTCGCTGTTCATTTGACAATTGTGTCTCCTTGTAGCAGCGCATTTTTTCACAGATACGTATTTAGTGCTGCCCCACCGTAACACCAAGCCAGAGACACCAGACGAGACATCCCAACCAGTCAAAGCATACTGACAGGGACATACCAGTTCACGAGCTAACCCCGCATGCTCTGCGCGGCTCGTGATGAAGAAACAAGATTACCAGTTCAGGGTGTATTAGCCTTCTATCAGTACGATGTGAGAGGAACAACGCTGGCTTATTTACTTGATGTGCTCAGCTAATCGAAGACGATCAGCGAGATTACAAGGTCGAATACAATGATATTTAAGGAAACAAGTTTGTTGCAGCATAGCGACATCGTTTCTGCCGTTTTTTGCACTTACAGATATAGAGTTTTCATTGTTATCATTCACTGGGATTAAATTTTACTTCGTCGTGGATTTGGTTAGATATGAATGAGGAATTTTCAAATTATCGATGCTGCCATTACTGATTAGTACATTTATCAAATCAAAATCTATAAGCAAACAGGAACGCTTGTTGATTAGATCCCAGTCTGAAATAGCAGAATATTTTTGTATGGTAAGAAATATTCCGCATAAAGTACATCATAATGACTATTTAGAATAATATAATCTAAAATACCTGGTTCAGTTCATCTGGATGAAAGGTATAAAATCTATATTTGCTTTGTGACACGCAACCGGTAATATCTGGCCTCTTGTCAGTTTACCTCCGTCAGGGGTTTACTCTCGTTCCACATGGCCTTATGTATATATATCTTTATCAACACATCTGATGTTCAAGAATTTTTCACTTCTTTAATTATCATTTTTAAAGCGTTTTATGATAGCAGTCAGTTTTATGGCCGGAGTAAACCAGTGACCATCACCAGGTACCTGACAAATCTTCTGACCTAAAGCTACAGTTGAAGAGAGCGATGGATTCAAGATCGCAGCTTCATTGGCCAAGATTCTGATGGTCAGAAAGAGACAGATTCAGACAGGTCCATACAATGTGCGAGCCGAATGTTTTACTTCATCCCACCTTTACTAGAGATCGACTACCTGCTAAGCATAAATACATGTATTTATTTATCTGAGTTGGTGATTTACGCCTTATGCCGTAGAATATATCACCTATTCGACGACGGCGGCATTATCGTGGGAGGAAACCGGGTAGAGGTTGGATTAAACCTCCAAACATACGCAGGTGCTGATAGACCTTCCAACGTACACTCTCTTATCAAATATACCTGTAAAGATATAATTAGCGCCGAGAGTATGACGTAAATATTCCGAAATGGGACTGTCCTTTGAGGAACGAATCGGGAAAAACACGAACTGTACACCAAGCAACGGAATCAGAATCAGTGTAGCCCGAGTCGCCTGCCTGCGAGAAGAAAAAAATACACTCATTTTACGGTCATTGAAAGTCAAAGCGACGAGAAACAAGGACACAATCTGCCGTCATAACTGCATCGCATGCGTATTTAAGATATGCACCATACGACCAGGAACAAAACGGGCACAACAACAACAACGTAGATAAAAGTTTAACATCATCTTGTACAGTTTGTCATGTTATTGTCAGGTATAATGAGTATGGCCCTCTGCGAAAACATGTTTCATTTACAAGACGGTAGTTAGATGTATATGCTCTCTCTCTATATATAAAATGTTTGTTTAATTGAATGATATCGCCATGGGTAACAACTGTTCATCTTACGACATGGGTAGATAAAAACCCAGACAGCTCAGAGAATCTTCCGCCATGTAACTAACTGATTAACCTTCGTACCTAAGAACAATATATTGTCTCTGGCAAGGCGAGCTTAAAGTGTAGGCCATCTACTTCAGTGATGGGAGATGCAGCCTCTTGGCAAATTTATTCTGGCACACTTCTAAAGACTATAGGCTTAGTACAGACACAGAAATGCACATTTAATTGTAGTGGTTAATTAGCCAGTGATGTTTTGCATATTTGACACATTCCACGTCTGTATGGATGTTTATATTTTTCTTTATAATTTATTCCTACATTAAATTAGATCCTATACATGGTGTTTTTTTATGTTTGCTACGATTTTCTGTCCAGAGAGAAATTTTATAAAATCTTCTGTTGATAGCGTTAAGCTGTAGACACTTTATTTAGTTAGTGCATTTATCTTCTAGCTTAATGATGTACTATTCACAAGTGTTAAATTTCAACGTTGAATGCATTCGTTTACTTTAAAACAGAGACTACAGTGAGCTTAGTTGCTTAAAAACACGACTTGTGGTGTTAGAAAAAAAATGCGCTGGACTTACTTGGTTTGATTTGGCATCCGTAGAGTTTAAGGCGCGTAATTTTGTGACCAACAACCGTACAATGTTACACAGGAAAGCAACATTTAACTGAAAGAGAGGGAATCATTTGGTATCTGAGAGTAGGGATGGACAAATATGATGGACAAAATGATGGACAAAATGATGGACAAAACGATGGACAAAATGATGGACAAAATGATGGACAAACATGTGAGTGGTTCTTATGGTTAACGTGTATGGTCCGTGCGTTCACTCTGCCCATTCAACAAAATTTACTCAATGTGAATTTCTGTTTACTCACTAAACATTCGAGTTCGTAGACAAAAGAGTTTCGCAAACAAAAATTAGCAGATATATACAGACGATGAATCCAAAAACCTAGCAGTGTAATCCTGGTAATAAAGATCCTATTAGCTGTTGCCAGGGCTATATTTAACGAAATGTGGGCTCTTTATATTATTTGATTATAAAACATTCAATAACTGTGACTCTTCCGCCTGTCAAATTACTTGAAAGGTTAACTACTTTTGGATCCTTGCAATTTGCTTCTTTGCATTTGGAAACTGATAATGTGAACAGCAATATTCCACATTAGTCTCATATTCTTAAGTACGGAAATAAAGAAGAGAAATGTACCGCCAAGGGAGGTAATTCTTCGAAAAGGGAAGTAACCTACGCATTACGAAAATACGGAATACCATGACTGAGATAAAAAGCGGTCAAAGAAAACAATTAAAAACTTACCACTAAACTGATAACGATTGGTGCAATTATTATCCACTGTAACGGACTGTGTGTCATCCAGCAACTAACGAAAACAAAACAAAATAGAGATAAGTGCAGTCTTTTCAGGGGAAAGTTGGATATTTAAATTAAATTTGGATCACGAAAATGTCTGACAAGTTTATAGCATAAAAGACGTACAGCTAAAGCAGCGATGGCACTGTGATAGCAAGTATCCGGTGAAATACACCCTCTCGTCAGTTTATCTCGGTTAGGGTTTTATTCGAACTGTTTATTTAAATGCTTCGGTAGCTCCAAATTACACACCCTCTAGCACCCTGGCTTAAGCAGAATTAGATAAAACAAATACAATCATGTTAACTACAATTTGTTAGACGCCACTGGTCTAAAATTAAAAAAGACATGGAAATTTAAAATAAATTTGAGTCACAAAAGTGTTTGATTAATTTATAGTATAATGGACAGTTGCATAGAAAGTAAACCCAGAGCAACGACGGCAGTGTGATAGTTGGCAAATTGTCTCTCGTACCAGTGAAATGCGGACTCTTGTCAGTTTATCTCACTTAGGATCTTATTCTAACTGTCCATGTAAATGGTTCAGTAGTTTCAAATTGCACACCCCCTAGCATTATGGCTTAAGTAGTTTCAAATTGCACACCCCCTAGCATTATGGCTTAAGAAGAATTAGCAAAGTGTACAGTTATGTTAATTACTGTTTTATTAGACGTCACTGGTCTCGAATTACCCAATACGCTGTACTGCCGTCAAATCACATTCGTCCACATGCTGATATACCCGCCGTCTACATCTACATCTACATTCATACCTTTGTCTGTTAATTTCCGTGTCTGACATAGATCTCGTCACGCCGTAAATCAAAGCTAAAATGACCGGAAAAACTGGAAAGAAACAAAAGGTCATGAACCAATCACGCACGTCCAACGTCACTTTCCTCTGTACTGAATCTTTGGAGAAACATGGCAGTTTTATATATCATGTATTAGCGCATATTTCAAATTAGGTAAATATATTTATTTACTTCTTAAATTTGGTGATAAAATCCCTATTTGAAAATGATTGATGTCAGGTTGATAAGAGCAGGAATTTACCGCCCTCACAAACCAGACAAACCTCCTGACTTCTCTGCAAACAAATGTTAAAACCTAAAAAACTCAAGCTTTTGTTAGAATTTGAAACAATATTAAGGTCTTTCTTTAATATATACCGGTGATCTACAGAACTGTATACAGTAATGCACAGGATCAATATTCTATTATACAGGCCACTCGCCTTTAAATAATGAATGGCCGAATGGCCGATAACACCGTCAAATAAATGAACGATGGGTTGTAGTGTGTGGAAACCTTTCAGCGATGTCCATACTGGATGTAATATGAACCGCGCTTTAGTTTGATGAGCAATCGAGAGTCCTATCAGCAAATGTTAGGGGCCTCAATTGAAAAATCCACTCAACAGTTAAGCACAATTTCATCCAGTAGAGAATAATACGGCTATCATTTAGGATATAGTTATGGTTTGCCACTACTACCATTTCATCTACTGTTGTTGCACATAACTTCTCTTTACAAACGTATGAATCTTTCTAACGGACGGGAATTGATTTTCTTTAACTACAATACCGAAGCTATTTTCTCTTCCACGCCCCCGTTTCTATCTATGGCAACCACTTCACGTTTCCCCTAAAACTTAAGCTTACCATCAAATTCTAGGGTCAGACAAGTTGTGGGCGGTTTTAATGACCATCAACTCGTCCAGGAATTTGATTGATGGATTACTATTCTCCAGCGACCGTGGGCTGTGGGCGTGTTAATACCAGGCATCTGTGCTAGGCTAGCAACAATCACGTGACCATTGGAGCGGCCATTTTGAAGCATGGCTGCAATATTACTTAACCCCTATGCTGTTCCAATATGGAAAGCATTTTATCCTTTCTAGAGTCGGGACATGAAATTAAAACACGTTCTTAAGAACACGTGAATGGAAAACTGTTTAAATTGAGCGTCGATAACTACTTGTGGACAGAAGACAAGTGCCACACTTCCGAAATTGCTTTGAACCTCCTCCTTTATACTGTATTAATGAAGGCCTGCCTTGTTTATTTCATTCAATCTCAAGTACAAAAACTGGTATAGGTGGTTTGGTGAAATCTAAGTTTTTCCCATCAAATGATCTGAGGTTAAGTCCCATTAAAATCAGCCTTTCTCCGCACTGATTTGTCACTAACTAGGCTTATAATTACACCAGTCTCACTAAAGCCAAATGTAGTAGCCCCTCTCAGTACTGCCTTATTTCAGACTAGACACGAAGTCACACTGAACTCACATTTAGTAACCGTCCATGTACTGACTTTTCGCTAACTCCACCAAGACCTGAAGTTACACCAATGTCACTGAAGTCAGATCAAGTGTACCCTGCAAATACCGAAACGTCGCTATCTAGACCTAAAATAAAATCGAGATCACTAATGTCACATCTAGTTTCTCTGGCGTAAGATCAAGATCACTGAAGTCGGGCTTGTCACTAACTAGGTCTAAAGTAAAATCAAGACCACTGAAGTCAGACTTGTCGCTAACTAAATCTGAAGTAAAGTCAATATCACCAAAATCAGACTTGTGGCAAACTGGATCTGAGGTAAAATCAAGATCACTAAAGTCAGATTTGTCGCTAACTAGGTTTGGAGTAAAATCAATATTATTAAAGTCAAACTTGTTACTAACCAGATCTGAAGTAAAATCAGGATCACCAAAGTCAGACTTGTTGCTAACCACAGTAAAACCAAGATCACGGCAATCAGATTTAACCCACCACCTAGACCTGAAGTAAAGTCAAAATCACTAAACTGAGGTCTAGTAGTCTCTCTCTACACCGATTTGACTCTTACCTAATTCTGGGTTACGTTTGCTCTAAGCCCGTCCTCTGTTAGCCAAATCTAATCGCGCTTCCGTATTTCAGAAAGTGCAGTCTCCTTTAACTCTTTGAGTCATTTGTGTATTGAAACGGCCATTTTATTTGAGAAAATAATGTCATGGCTGGAGGAAATCGGAGTGCCCAGTGTAAACCACCGACCTAGGTCAAGTTACTGACGAAATTTTCCAGGTGTGGCGTAGTGATATGCGCACCATATGTGTAGACGACAAGCTGTAATCAATGAATGTAAGACTGAGCAGACGGACACATCGACAGTTTATTGTTACCAAAGCCCGAAATGCAGTGGGAGCGGGGGAATCTACAAATTTGTTTGCCCAAGACAGAGTTTGAACTCGAGCCTCGCTTGTTTTAGGGATCCGTTAACCATTTAGACCACGGCCGCTCTCCGACCACACCAGTTGATACGGCACTAAAGTTTGGCCTCTCCAATAAAAGAAGGGTCATCGGACAGAAGGAGATCAGGTGTCACCTCATACCGAGGTGGGACTGGGGATTCCGTTAAGGGAGCGGCTACAAGATCCGACATTAGCAAAATTGAATTGTGATGCTGACCAATTGTTATAAAATATAGCGACATATATACTGATTTATAACATAGTATTGAGCCTACAACACACACAGAGCCAGAGCCTGGGGGGTAAACACGCATAACGCATCTATGTATATAACATGATACATACATATCATGCAGGTTTGCTTCCACTATCCATTAACAGGAGTAGAATATTTAATTGGACCCAAATATAAGCTATACCCGAACACCAGGGATCAATTCAAATTTGACATTTAGTGCCATGTAATCTAACTGGGTGTCTAACGGATGGAACTGATAGATTTAAGCAGACTGCTCTTTGGATGGAACCACTTATAATTCATGACGCTAGCTTTTAGGGACAATTTTTATAGGTGTATTGCTAGTTTGTTATGAATCACATCACCACAATGTTGAACTCTGTCAGCCGTTTGCCTCGAACGCCAGATCGGATTCTTAGTTCGGTTTTGGTTAGAAGATATATGCCCAGGGCCCAGGATTGGAGCTACAATCCATTGTACAGCCTACAACTGAGTTTACAATTGATTGTCATAATTAGTTATGCCGCCTGCACAAAGAAATTGTAATGATATTGTAACGTTTCAAAGTTACAATCGCCATCGTAGGCCAAATGTGGCATGTGTAAATGGACAATGTACCAGTCACTAACGTTTCTTGCCTTCATTTTCAAATGAGTTCTTCATTATACTGAGTCAGCAACTAATAATAACATGTGAAAAAATGCTCGTAACATCTTTTTGAGACAATTGCATTATATATCTTTGCAAGTCGAATTGAAAAGTACTATCTAACAGTCTGTCTAAGGCAAGTGTTTGGACTTTCTGTAAATTTGGGGCGATTGTAAATATTTTTGGGGTGGTCAACCCAATTGTAATTTGTGATTGCACTTTACCACTATCGTAGCTTACAATCTGTCCGTGCAAGAGGGTGTCCATTGTAAGCTAAGGCTACGATCGAGATCTTAGTGATTTACCATATAGTAAGGCTTACAATCCGTTTGCGCGAGAGGCCCCATGTGTTAATATCTGTACAACAAAGATGAAAAAAATAAATAAATAATCATAGCCCTGTTAGTGACAAAATCTTGTGTACGGTCTTAGGGTATACAAAATAAATAAACTAATGTAATGCCAAAGCATTTCACGCTTAAACAAGTCGGTGCGTAGCAGTTCAAAAATAAAACATCTCATTCTCTGCTGTTACCCTCAGCGTTTGTATACTACGCCTTTGTTCTTTGTGCACAGCTATGCAGATACTACAACGTAAAACAGAAAATAAGAAGAGTACACCGCTTGGTCAGACTTGTTTTAGGCGGGCAATTTTCTCCAATACACAAATCAGTGAACGGGTTAAATTGGACTTCAATTCCTGACTAGGTAAGTGAGATTCAATCTGACTAACAGAGGGAGGGCTTAGGGTAAGCGTATAACCTGGAATTAGGTTAGCTTCAAGTCGGCGTAGGGAGAGTCTATTCGGTCTGACTTTATCAGCGTATACAACTGCATGTGAACACCAAAGGCTTTGCGATATATTTTAATCACGTTCGCCACGGTCATGTAAAAATGTGCACGTTTTTGCTGTTCCTGCTTGAAACAGATTCAACTCCTAAATATTTGTATGTATAACTAGGCCATCCTTGTTCATGTTTTGGCAATAAGATATAGGGTCGTTTGTGGCCAATGAATTACAACATACTCCCTCTGCAGGGAAACCAACCCCAATAAATTCTTTTCATCCAATCCTCGAAGAGACATCTCAAGCTTGTTAGTGAGAAGGGATGTTCTTAGCTCGGTTTCTCTGTTCTCTGGAGACATTACTAAGTAAGTGACGATACCCGGCTCATTTAGCTATGCATGGAAAAGGCTTGTTGGGTGCCAACATCCTGAATGACTACTCCTCCATTCTTATTCTCCTTCGCTGGAGTAAAAAGACGGTTTATTGTAAATGCTTATTGTAACTTTGTTTTATTACCTTGACGAATATTCCTCCTAAATTCGTGTTGATTTTTTTAACACTGCTATGACAAGTATCTTGGGACTGACTCTTGCGAAACAGGAACGAAGGGGACGCCATATAAAGTGGTAGTTCAACCTAAAATGGCCACTTCAGAATCTATAGGTCCAAACAGACGTTCGTGTTCTTGTTATACATGCATATATTCGAAGATATGCTCTCAGAGGCATGCCACACACATACCACAAATACCTTCAGGGTAAAAAACCTAACCATTGCCAGGTATAAAAAACCCACTCCTGATTCAAAGCCATACACCAATTAGGCAGGGGAACTTCCAAAAGCAGTTATTAGTACGCGTGGTAAGCTACAGATAACGGTTTCTGAGAAAAACTTGCAAATATAGTTTGTGATTGTTATTTTAACCTCAAGAAATGTACCCTCATAATTTTGTTGTTTTGTAGCATGCATTATTGTTGTAGGAAACCATGTATACAGGAGAACTTTTCCATGTGTATATACCTGTACGACATATATAATATTTATTTATTCATATTGTTATATTAATATTTTACTTATACGACAGGATGCAGCATTATGATAAGAGAAAACCACGTGTGACACATTTATGTCATGTTGGTGGAAGGCAAGCGGTCTCCAGCGACAGCGACCATCCGCAGGTGGCGAACACACCTTCCCCCGTACTCCCGGAGAAAAAGGTAGCGCGAGCTGGACTTGAACTCAGAGTGACCACATTGTTGAGAGGCTCCTGGATTGTTGTGCCGCGATGGCACGCCACCCGCCTAGGCCAGAGAAGACCCGAATTTTAAGCAAGGTTTCACAAGAGGGCACAATCGATCAATAATTACTACCAACCCCTCTCCTCCAAAATGTAAGCACGAGAATCTAGAAAATTCACCCTCAGAGAATGGTTTTAGAACCCGAGTCTCGTGTGGCCTATTAACTACCAATATTGCAAATATTAAGTGATGTTGTTTAAAACCTACCAAAAATGTAAGTCAAATCATTAAAACCAGTAAAACTTAACATGCTATTCAATGAATCAGAATAAAGCTGGCTAATTGGCTCAGCGATTAATTAGACGCCCTGTGAATCAACTGGATAGACGTCTCTCATTGTTTGCGAATCCGTTGTCAAACGCTAGATCTGTCAGCAACCTGCGAATAGTCGTGGGTTTCCCAGGCTCTGTCCAGTTTCCTCCCATCATAACGCTGGCCGGTGTCGTATAACTGAAATATTTTTCAGTACGGCGTACATAGAACACCACTCAAATAAATAAATAAATCACACACAATATTTCAGCGAGTGCCTTCCATTGCGTTACACTGACGTGTTAATATTACAGCGAAAATTTGTCCATGAAACGTCGTATGCAGACACACTGGATAGCCATTGCATGAAAGATATGTGAATCAGTCAGACTTTGATAAAGGCGAAATTCAGTCTGTATCATTTGTGAGACAGTGGGTAAGCCATTGGTTGCAACAGAAATGGAAGGAATGTCGTTTTGCAATAGCCGTGTCCTCACAAAGCCAAGGCGTCGTCCTATTTTTCTGTGGTATACATAATGCGGTACTTCGTCTGATTTATCAGTTACCGGACGTGGGCAGCATTCAAGGCTGCCAGACCTCTATCTTTCTCAACGGCGTTTATCGGGGTTCGAGCGACCCGTTTTACATTTAACTTCAAGCTATGAGATTAAAAGCGTTGAGGGGCCTCGTTGCTCCATGCATCACTGTCTACGGGCCTCCGTCTGCCGAGGGAATACAGTCATTTGTGGTATTTGGTGATCCACAGATGAGTTGAGGAAATGCCTCAATGCGTCGCTTTTCTACTTCTAGCTCATCAGTGCTTACGTCCATTGTGCTTGCTTTGGCCTTTCATCGTCGGTGTACTCTAAATCTTCCATCAGAGGCCTAACCTTATGACGAGCAATCTGGTATCAAGTCTAATAGAATTGAAGCAACCAAACACCCTTCCCTGATTATTAGACGGAGTGTCTTTTCCCCAACTGGAGTTCCTTCACAAATAAACAAGCCAATGACTGCATTTTTTGTATTCTAATTTACAGATTTTTACCCAAACCATTGGCTTTAGGACACGCCACGTGACGGTTCAACAAGTAAAACACTACCAATTCACATAAACAAAAAAGAGCCAATTTGATTCTTGGCTCCTTCCATTGGGTCAATACAGACAGCAGTCTGTATTTAAAACGTGGAATTTGAAATTTAAAACGTGGAATTTGAAAGCAAAAATAAGTGGATATGTTCTGAGCAAAGGGATCAAAGGCTGGGGGGGGGGGGGGTCATCAATAAGATTCCACAGGACAACGGTTTTCTGTGGGCACAGCGGCTTTCTTCAGTCACGGAATATGAGCAAACTGTCACGCTGACTTCCTCTCCGGCCCCACGTGGAAAGGTGTGGCAGTAACCTGCGGATGGTCGTGGGTTTTCGCCGGACTCTACCCCTTTACTCTCACCATAATGCTGGCCGCCGTCGTATAATTGAAATATTTGTGAGCACATCAATCAAATATATAAACAAATGAAAAAACACTGAATAAACAGTTAACACCAGTGATATAAAAAAATTTTAGGTGGTTTGGAGGGAATACGCACTGGTGTCACCTGGTACGTTTTATTTGGCAGACAAATACAAAATACTCACCCCAACCAATCAAACGACAAATAATAAGTAGTTTTTGTCCTGACGTGAAGGCAAAAACGAGTTTTGTATGGAGGTAAAATCCTTCACAAAACATCCAGAAGAAGTTGCTCGCAGTAAAATACTGCGCCAGTAAGCTAAGGCCACGGCACCAGACCTGGTAGTAAACAGAACAAGAAAAAACAGTATAAATAGAGATTAGCGCTGTTGGCTTTGTTATTTCAAGACCTTTATCCTGTTGGGTTTTTGTATTTTCCTTTGAGCTTTTGACTTTTTGATCTTCTATAAAGCCATCCGGGGCATTTGTATTTGTTCATACTTCGTTGTCTATTTTACCTAAAGGAGGTTTTTTCATTCAATAATGGACAAGTCCTTTGACATTATTTCGGATATTCTGAGCAGGAAATTAAGTTGTTACATTAAGCCATCGGTGCCAGAGCGGCTGCCGACGGACGACTGATAACACTGTTACAGGGAACATGATCGGCAATGATAAGCGGGAAAACATTTTGTAAATCTAACCCAGCTCTCGAATGGGTCTAAAGGTATATAAGTACTGGACAACACAGATTTAATTTCTGGACAGTTCGCATTTTCAAGAAAAAGTGACCTCATTAACTGTAGCTCGCTACTCATCTTCAATTGAACTTCCACACACAACTTGTGAAATAGGAGGATCTGTAACTACAACTGTCTATTGTCTATTGTTTTCTTCACCACAACCCAGAGGAGGTAATCTTACACCCCACACTACTACATTTAAGTTTGATAACGTAGTCATAAAAGGATTCGGTTTCGTACACTTTTAGCTTCTTGTTGCTTGGCTTCCTTGAATGTTACGTGGAGAATCATAAGAGATGTATTCGTTGTTATTATTATACGTACAAACACAGGAACAATTGGACAAGAACTTCGGCGTTAACATAAAGGAGATATCGTATTGCTTTGCGCTCATAGATCTCTCCTTACAGAAGGATAATAAATATGGTTTTATTTTACCTGTTCACTGACATTAGCTGTAAGACTGGAAATCAAAGCGTGAAATCTACGGTTGTTAACTGTAAGGAAAGGGCATTGTGCAAAGTCTTTTTGGAGGGAACTATTTCCGTTCACAAAGGGCCGAGGCAGGGAATTCAGAAACGTTAAATGTTGATTTGTTTTTTTTTTTGTCAAGAATCCGATAAAAAATTCAGATCACAGTTGTGGTTAATGACACGTTTAAATATACACCGAGGCGAAAGAATTTGCTTTTGTCAGAGATAAAACATAACACTCTCACTGTCACACTGACGGAAAAGAAAAAAAAAGTTCAATGCCCTTTTGTGTAAAAACCAGATTTCAATTATCTGGAAGCCAGACCATATCAAAGTTTCAAAGTTTGAACAGATCAATACAACGTGAAACAACACGGAACACTATGAAGTAAAAAGGCTTTAGAGAAAAGACAGCATAAAATATAAATTTATTATTTTGAAACATGGATGGAAACGTATGTAAACAGCCACAGCCATTTACGATAAATGTATAAATCAGCTCCTAATGTAGAATTCTTACAACGCCAGGAGATGTGCCATGTTAGAGAAACGTGAAACACCAAGTTCATTCATTCATATGGCTCAAAGGCAAAACATGGCTTCGGTGACGTCACCTGAAACAGCTGCCTTCTCCAGTAATAGAAATTGCTCGCATCTGATTGGTTAAAACTAACTTGGTGGCACCGTCTGTTTTGTCCATGTGCAATATTTTGCTTATTCTGAAAAGCGATATCTCGGTTCTGCAACATCACAAAAACAAAAAAAGGAATGTTTTCTTAAACTTCATGTGGGATGCTTTACTGATGATTTAATTGGTTTAGTCAAATATCAGAAGACCTATGTAACATTGTTTATGTATTTTGGTGGCTTGTAAATGACACAGGTAAATGTCCCTATCGGACAGGATTACCAAATCAGGTATTGTGGGATGAGCGAGCACGATCGACAAGGTCGCCTCACCGGGTTAATGATGTGTAGTGTCGTGCTAAACCTGCAAATTTTGATTTATAGTTTTGGAGCTAACGTCCGTTATAGTCGTTTGAATCTTGCTTTATTTTGAAGTATGATTGTAGGGTCCTCCGTGGACGAGTGGTTTGGAGGCACCCAGGAGCCTCTCACCAGTGCGATCGCTGGTAAGTTCTGGTTATGCTAGTCGTGGGTTTCTGCCCGTTTTGGGAATTAGCCTTGCGATTACTGATCAGGAGCGCCCTTCTTGGCTGACGGCTGGTATACGAATGCCTGTTTCGCCGCATAGATTCTGCCCGTTTTCCTCCCATCAGAACGCTGGCTGGCGTGAAATATTCTTGATTACGACTTAAAACACCGATGAAATAAATAAATAGATAACTTATTATATTTTGGCGTCTTCCAGCAAGTAAGAAAAAACAGAAACTGACCGATTATAAAACATGTTAAGGGGAAGTAATTTCTTTGAAATTCTCCCTAGGTGACGCTTCTTTGTTTATGGTTGGATTCACTCGTGAAATCACCCAAGGTACAACACATAGCAATAAACGGCGTATCATCGTGATGTTCAGCAGTTTTATTAATCCCATGGCTATATTTTCTGAACAAGATTTCTAAGGCTCATCATCCGGCTGTCGTAAAAGGGAACATTGGACGCATACCAGAAGTTTTGTCCTATTTTAAAAGGTGTGTTTCAATATGATTGTGCTCGTAACGCAAAGATATAGTTAGCAATTACCGCAGCATAACGGCAGAAACGGATGTGTTTAAAAATTGCTGATTGTTTCTCTTTGACATATTACCATTAATTATTTATTTGGAACTTATAAAACTATCCCCTTGGGGATAGGTACTTTAGGTTGCTTTGAAAATGAGTCCTGAAATTATTGATTTGGAATCGCCAAGCACGTTTATGAATAGTATACGAATGTCGGACTTGACGTCTAGGTATGCAGAGATAGGGACATGCTCTTTTGGCGGGAAATGTTGAGCGATGTCGCCCGCTCAGGAGTGATCTACTTACAGAGTTCGCCTGGAGGACTGACACGTTGAAGGACACCACGGAGTAATACAGGATCCAGACCAAGGCGCAAGACGTGTACGACAGGAACAGGTTTCGATGTAATGTTATCCTTTCGCATTGCAACTGTCTGCAAGAAAGGCCAGAATTGTAAGCTGCAAATTGAGTTATTCGGTTCATTTGATCGGCATAAAATATAAAAGACCACACAGTGTGGAAAGTAAAACGAGAGCCGCGACGACAGTGTGGCATCTGGCAAATGGCCACACATGTTACCAGTGAGATTCTGCCTCTTCTCATGGTACCTCAGTTAGGGTTTTCCTCCAACTGTTCAATTCACATTAAAAAAACCCCCATTAAAACAAAGGAGCCGTACCAAGTTTAAGCGTAAAGGAAACCTGAGTACCCGGGGTACAGCGTAAAGGAAACCTGAGTACCCGGGGTACAGCGTAAAGGAAACCCGAGTACCCGGAGTACAACGTTCGGTAAGAGTAAAAGTATTACCCGATAAATATTCAATGTGTGTTTATAATAGCTGCTTTAAATGTGCGATTTTTCGTCCAAATTGTAAAAGTTTGCAGGAAAATGCCAAACAAGGCGTTTCACACGAATGCTTGAGTTAGCCACAGTGCATTACTTGAATATTTAGAAAAACAAGAACAAAACAAGAAGGTTTTACCTGAAGTAGAAAAATATGCAGAGGGAGATGAGCAGAGTGACCACGGAGATGGAATAACCGATGATGTACACGTACAGAGTCCGAGTACTGCTCTGCAACAACAACAAATTTGTTTGGCTTCTTTTATTAGGAATAAGGACCCTATGACCACTTCTGTTTTTCAAGAAAGGCGAATGTGATTCTGTGTATTTAGGGTGTCAATTCTTTTTCATGGCCATCCCGTCATTTTTGATGTACAGGTGCATACTGGGTATGAAAGTAATTCAAATAAGGGCCTAAGCTTTGAGCAGGTATGAGTTTTGTTGAAATTCTAGGCGAGAGGATACAAAGTGTCAGATAGTGATGTTACTAGAGAAGTTCCCTTGGTGTTACTGGGTACATCTCACAGCTTCGGGCGTAGGGACGCTTTGATCTTGACGATTAACTTATGTCATGATTTTTATGGCTGTTTTCTCTTTTGAGCAAAGCAAATTTTGAGCAAAGCAAATTTTGAGCAAATTCCATGATTTTTATGGCTGTTTTCTCTTTTGAGCAAAGCAGACCCCAATGCTTATTGGCCACGTAATGTTTGGTGTTGAGTTACTAAACGTTAACATTATCGCTTATGGAAAATCAATGTGGACCTGAGAGCATTGGTGTTTAAGAATTTTTCAGTTTCGTGATGGAGGTCTGATTAAAGGGTCGACGGACCTGGAGATGGCTGGCATCAGCTCAAGCTTCTGACTTAAAGCCGCGGCCAAAACAGCCAGATGTGGATTTGAGCTCGTTGATCAAGGGCTTGACACTCGCAGTGAGTCAGGGCTTTAACACTTGAAGTAAGCTAAGACATCGCAACAGCAAAAGCAACAAAGCAATGAGCAGTGACTCGTAGCCATAATAGATGGGTGTATTCCTTTATAGCGTTAATTCTTACAATACCTAATCACCTTATCAACGGATTCTAACATTGTACAAGATTACACTAGGAAACAACGACTTAACTTGCGTATTGATCATGATTTGGATTCTTGGATGCGGTTCGTTTGTGGAATGGAAATGGTTTACGAGAGGCTGGTATATATGATTGCCACCAGCATATGCTATACATACCTCTAGCTCTGTGTGATTGACGCATTCTGAGTAGTTAGACCAGGGGTTGTTCGAAGCAGGATGTCTCCACCAGGTACCATTCTCTGTGCAGTACTTAGAGGCCATCACTGAAAAATACACCGTAAAGAAGGCAGCTGTGTTAAAACGTTGATTGTATATTGTAGGTTGCGGTTATTCAGATTTTCACGTGAAAACACGTGAAAAACTTAAATGTGTATTTAAAGAGCGTGAAAGTGCAAAAACTGGTGTGTGAAGTTTTAGAGTGAGTATAATTCTCTTGTAAGTAAATGTGGACAGAGCGTTCAGAATCTCTGGCGCTCTTGCTTGATGATTGTCTAGTTCCGCTTAACCCGCCGTCAGGGTTGAGCACTCATCATGTTAAATTAGATCGTCACTTTGGGCATATGAACAGTTACCATTAAAGTGCAACTAAGATACATGTTTTGTTATCGACAACTTATATTCTAGCAGGGGCCTCCGTGGCTCAGTTGGTTAGCGCGCTACCGCAGCGTAATGACCCAGGAGCCTCTCGCCAATGCGGTCGCGTTGAGTTCAAGTCCAGTTCATGCTGGCTTCCTCTCCGGCCGTAAGTGAGAAGGTCTGCAGCAACCTGCGGATGGTCGTGGGTTTCCCCCGGGCTGTGCCCGGTTTCCACCCACCATAATGCTGGCCGCCGTCGTATAAGTGAAATATTCTTGAGTACGGCGTAAAACAGCAATCAAATCAATAAATAAATATATTCTAGCATGATTTTGAATACTGATTTCACTCAGTCGCCGAGAATATACCTTGCGTCTCTGCAACTTCGCTGAAAAGTGTTGACTGCTTCTCTTTGCACGATTCCGTCCTATTTGATACCTCATATAGTTTTGTTTTACTTTGGTGATTTGTGCTATACTCGTTTTGGGAATGAACCTGGAACGTCCTTATTGATTGACGACTGGTATACGAATGTCTGTTTCGACGCTTAGATTCAATAATAACTGATACTTTATTTAACCGCTGTATCCTTGTCCAGCATTTCAATCCTATTGACCTTTCTCTAGCATACAAGAATAGTGCTTCCTTTTGACAAGGTTGTCCAACTTCTGGTGCTTCTTCCACGAAACATGACGCTCAGAAAACAAGATGCATTAGTTTCCCAGTCATAGTTTACCATTACCACAAACACATATGTGAGCTACGTCTATTATTGAAGGAACAGGGGACTCTTATATTTATACTTTATATTTATAATGCTTATATTTCAATGCCAGACGTTGAAATTTCGATACATTCTAAATGTTAAATAAATATTTATGAGGTGGGCAAAAAATTTTAGGGGCTCAAAAACATGCTGCAAATTTGTATTTCAAATTTGGATATATTTCAAAAAGATGGAATCGACGATAGAGAACTAAACATTTCGGTAGACAGACCAGTGGGAATTTTATCTAAAATATTTCAATTTGTTATTTTAGTTTATGTTTATTTACAGAAATAGGTCATCTATTGCAATTTCAAATCTGGTGTAAGGGTTATGTCCCAGGACAGGTTTTCCCTTTTCTTCTAGATCTTTTCATGTTGTCATTAATGCTATGATTTAAGTTTTTATTATTAAACTTTGTGTTGGAAAACCAGTGCATGTCACGTCATCAGAATTCCATACTTTTCGCACGGTTTTGATTGATTGAATTTTACTGCCCCAGGTAAAAATACATAATTACAGAAATAGTACAATAATACGGTGTGAAAAAATTAGAACAAAGTAGAATCACAGAACATTTCTCATGTATTAT